>NW_010395776.1:56256-69884 GCF_000710305.1 Buceros rhinoceros silvestris | reverse complement strand
GAATACGCTTTGCTGAAGGCAGATCCTGCACAACTCCCCCAACTGAAGTTGGTCCACTTTCACTCTAGAAAAAACCTAGAGGACAGGGAATTACAAGAGGAAATTATTTCAGCTTCTTTTTCAGTGTCAGAAACATTTCCTGTCTTCTTTCTCTTAGAAGGCTGAATCTAGGAACCTACAGAAGTCATTGCTCGACTGAAGGCATTCTTCACACAAATATCCAATGTAAATAACAGTATGTAACTCTGGAGGTAGCCAGTGAGGATTCCAAAAACTGTAAGACAGACCAGACTTGGAAAAGGGACAAGACTCAGCTTGTGCTCACCAAGTAAGAGAATTGGCATGATTGGCCTAAGCATTCTCTCAACATAAAACAACTGATGGAGAGGCTAGGAATACACAGTGTCAGTCAAAAGCTGTTCAGTTTCATCAAATGTGAGAGCTATTTTTGCCAAGCTGCACAGTGCTTTCAATAGGAATTAATCTTTTAAAGAATATTTTTGTCTCTCAGGCATGATTTCAAAACTCAACCTCTACCCAGTGAGGGTAGAGGTCCAGTAGTTTCTGGAATCTGGAATTTCCGTATCAGGATACAGCCAAAGCGCATATGTGCAGTCAAGACTATGTTAGGGTTTCCAGGAACAAGGTCCATGTAAATACTTGATGGTTTTGCTTAAATTGGGCAGAATGCAAAGTAAACCCATTGGTTATAAACCACTGCAGTGTCGAATGGAAGTTGGATAGATTTTTAGGTACTGCAAGAAGCACCTGTTTTGACAATGATTGCTTTTGGTTCTGCTTTTACTGCACAGGCTCCATTCCACGGATTGTTCTTTGGTGTTAATATCTCCTCAAGCTAAAGGTCTTACGTCTTAAGTCTTATATCCAGTTATGAACTTATATTTAACTATAAGACTATAGTTAAGTCTTATATCCAGTTATGAACTACTCTTCCAGTAGTAATGGAAGAGTGAGGTATGGGGCCTTTGCCATCTGAGACATTCACTTTTTCAGTGGGCTGATGTTGTAGAGGTCTTTTTCTATCATCAGTATCAAGGTATGAAAGCATAGTGGATAACAATTTCCTTGAATCCTTACTTAGTTCTTCCCCATTAGGAACCCATAACTCAGTTGCAAAGAAATGTCCCCAACACCTGTCAATTTTGAAGTCTGACTTCACTTTGCTCATTAATCCATGACTACCCTAAAGGAAGCACAACTTCAATTGCTCTTAAATATTCTTCTAAATTGAGCTTCTTTGTGCACAGATCTTTTCAGTGCCTGAAATAATATTTAAAGGATAAACACATTTTCCCAAGACTTCCGTAATAATTACTGTTAACCATCTCTGTAACATTTCTAGTAACATTACTTGTCTATTCTCTAAGAGTGACTTCACACCGTTGTAAGTCCCTTCCATTCAGCTAGCAAAAATTTCTTTCCTTTGTATGTGCTACATGCCTCTTTAGGCTGTAACTAAGGATAAGGCCTGATGCATTAAAGTATAAAATATTCAGAACTTCAAATATTCAAAAAGTACTATACGTTCAAAGGAAGTGCTAGACAGAGGTACCACCTCACTAAAACCAACTGTGAAATGGGGAATTTGAATTTAGTTTTCAAGTGAGATTTCCTATGGAGATAAATTATACAAATAACTTTCAGAAGTTCTGTAAAGCAAATTTCTCCTTCTGCATCTAAAGGAAGAATGTAATTTTTTTTCTAATGCTAATAATATCTACAATAAGGGTACAGTCAGTAAGAACAGTATGATGACAAAGGCAACACAAATATTAATCTAATATATCTCATGCAGAAACCCAAAGAGAATAGACAGTATGGTTCTGACAGAGAGCAGTGCTCTGATGGCACTCATAAATTTGACTTTCCAGTCAGTGATACATATCTTCTTGATGTTTATTTTATTTGAAGAAGCAGTATAATTAAACAGTTTAAACAAAGATCCTGGCTTTTCAGATCACACAGTAGTACTGGGCATTTTTAAAATTTTTATTATATTATTATACATGTCAGCATGTTAGATTTAAAGGCAGCTTTCATGTTTTGACAACACATTAAGGTGCTTGAATCCAATCTGAAGTTCTATGCCAAATCTCAAGGAAAGGAATATAGCATAGACATAACCCTTTTTCCATGAGGTATTTTAGGGAATAAGCAGAAGTTGAACTTTATGTGCATGGAAATTTTAGCATGGAGGGTCACATTCAAGTTACAGCTCAGATTCCGGTTTTGAAATGCACTTCCCAGAGCGATTAGCTGGCACCCCAAATAGGGATGTCTTTCTGCACTGGAGATGGTATAAGGACATTAGCGTTTGGCTTGAGCAGTTCAAGAAAATACCTGGATGGTTTGGAAATGAGAAGGCTGATCCTGCAAGTGAGAAGAGCTGGGGAAGCAGCTATCAAAAATTATTTCCCCAGTGTCTGGGAAATACACTAGCTTGCTTTATTGAGAAGCAAAATTAATTTGCCCCACCATCTCCTTTTTGCTTCCCTCAGATGCCTTTGTATTCAGAAAGAAAACTCCATATATTTTAGCCAGCATTTATTCAATTTGTGATTCATAATCATATTAGGAGAGAGGAGATTATGTATTTCCATTCTCTGAGAGAAATACTGATAACAATTTCAAACGGCCTATTTAAAGTTGTTTACGACTTTTCTCCAAGCCATGTTATCATTGTTCCACACTCTCTTGGGACTCCAAGGATGCAGGTTGCCTTTCCTTTACCCTACTGTCTAAGGCCAAGCTTTCCTAGTCAGTGCTGATCACCATAATTCTTTCTTATCTTTTGTGTTATCATCTCCTGAGCTATCCTGAGGCAGATGCCTCTTACTCTTCAAATGCCCTAGAGAAATGTATAAGGTTCCAGCCCTTGAAAGTCTGGTCCAGGACCCTAGTTTAAAAATCAGATGAATCAGATGAATGGGCAAAGCAGGAAAAAAAAATAAAGGTTAAAGCAAATAAAAGCTACTGGATTTTAAAAAGAATCAAAATGGACAACATAGGTCCAAGTATTTATAGAGCAAAGTGGCAGGTACAGAAGTAAAGCTTTATTCAGCCTAGTTTAAGACCAAATTTTAACAGTGTCTCCCTCTCTGTATCTGTCCAACAAAATACTTGAAACATGTGGAGAGAGCCCCCTGATCTGTGAGCATATACTGTGTCTTCAGATTTAATTCAAAGCAGTAAACTTCAGTATGGAAAAGCAGTCTTGCTTCCATACCCCATTTCCTCCTCAGAATTTTCCTGCTGTGCAATTAAATTGTCAACCAATCGTTAGACCATTGTAAGTAAAAGGCCTTTTTATTCCTGGCTGGACAATCTGACAGTTCACACTCGGACTTTCACAAAGCATGTAACTTGACCTCCAAGGATTATTCCAAATTGAATTAATACATTCAGCTTATTACTGCTTTTTGTTTGTGACCAGACAAAATTGTAGCTTATGATTTGGGATTCTAATATAGGACAAATTGTCTTCTACCCTCTTCTCCAACACCCAGTCCTTCTGAACCTGCATTCTCACTTGTAGAAATTAATTTGGTTATTACAACTTCCAGAAAATTGCCACATCGAATCTAATGTGAAAGATTGTAATATAAGGCTAAAATAGATTGTCTTCAGAGCTTTGTAACGGAGTACCTCAAATATTCTTGCTTTTAAAAAATCAAGAGAAAAGCATAATATCCCCTAGTTGTGCAGCAGTTTTTAAAGATTATAAAATAATTACACGCGAAGAGTGACAAGAAACAATGAAGTTCCGAATGGTGCCAAGTTTTATGTACAAAACAGTTGATTGCTCTCCTTCATAAAACAATGACTCCACACCTCAAAAGTTCATATCCTTGGCCTCTGACCGACCTTTTTTCCCTCTCCTCCAGCATTGGTTCTACCAGATGAGTAGCAATGAATCCTCTCTAACTTCCTTTCAGATGGTATGTTGTTTTTAGACTCAAAGAGTACCCCAGAGATCATCTTAAGTAATCTCTCCTACCAAAACAAGATAATATAGGCCCCTTGGCCACCCCTCACAGCCCTAACTATAGCCTGATCTTAAAAATTTCTGGTGAAAGTGGCTTCTCGGTTTCTTCAGGTTATCTAACACTGTACTCCACCATCCTACCCAATTTTTCCAAGCTTTTTCACCCAAAATTATCTATGCTGAAAAACAAATTGATTTCTCCTGGCCTAGCAAAACAATTGGTGATCATCAATATTGTAACAACATATAATCAAGTCACTATCCACTACCTCCCACCAAGCTAGTCACCTCATAGTTTGTGCTTTCTAAATCCTTCAATGTTCACACTGATGCATTCTCTTTACCTTACCTTCACCTTAAAAATGTGGTTCTGAGAAAAGAGACAACATACCTTCTCAGACTTGTTTGGAGGTAAGTGAGGAAAGTAACTAGATGTTTTGTGTACAAACTTCTGCTCATGAATTTAAAATAAAAACCGTTCCTACTTTCCTACTATGACTTTTTCCACTGTACTACTTCTTTCTTTATGGAAAAATATCCAGTTTCAAACATCAATTTGTTTTCTTTTTTCTTAGGTACAGAACTTTGGTTCATAAATACTTAAACACAACCTTTTGGGCTTCTGACCAACACTGCGAACTACCAGTAGCATTTTTCCGCAAAATACTTAGAACTCCTTTCAGCTTCATACAAGCTATAAATAAAAAGGTATATTCTCTATTCTATTACGCACATTTTAAATGAAGATATCAAGTAGAATTTGACCAAACACAAGTTCTTAAAGAAGTGTTCTCAGGATGTCCTTGGTGTTTGATGTGGATCCATTGATAATTAATGTCAGTTATAGTAACAGTAGTCAATAAATCAATAATAGTTATACATCTACCTGAAGGCAATTACATGCATGCCGTATTTCCTCAGCTTATGAGAATCTAATGTTGGAAAAATGTCTAAAAACTTTATAAGACTTAATCTACATCTATATCTACTGCTTTTCCTTTCTACACTAGGCTGCCACTCTTCTCAAAGAAGGTAATCAGATAAATTAAATCTGATCTGTTCTTGACAGTTTTTTGTTGGCTCTTTTTACAGCCTTTACATTTTCTAGGTACTTCTGGTTACTTCAATAATTTGTTCCATATTGTTTCCAGAAATAATTTGTTCCATACTTTTTCCAGGAACTGAAACCAGACTGCCTGATCTATGGTTCCTCGGCTCTTCTTAAAAAAAAAAAAAAATTATAAAAGGTTTGGTTTTTTCCAGTCTCCTAGGATCTCTCCCATCTACCCAGAGATATCCACTAATCACTCAGAGGTTACTTTGCCTCATTTCCTGGGGTGAATTTCATCAAAACCTGAGAATCTGAATGTACCAGTCTTACATAACTATTCCCTGAACTGTTCTCTTTTCTGCTCCAGCCTGCATTCCAAACACCTTGTTAAAATTAATTTGTTAAAGTATCCAGCACAATCAAGCTTCTCCATGAAGATGAAAGCAAACAATTCTGTTTGTCTGATGAAACCAGATGATTTTGTTTTCTCCAAAGAACCTCTGTTCAATCTCTCATTTTCCCTCTTATTTCTAATGTATTCACTGAAACCTTTGTCGTTTGACATGTCCCTTACTACTTGGAACTCGTATAGTGTTTAGGTTTTCTTATTTTATCCCTATATTCTTGTGTAATTCCTTTGTATTAATTCCTTGTTTATGAACAATCTTGGCTTTACTAGTTTAAATAGCAGGCATTTTCTTACCCAGCTGGCCAGAAATGCTTATCTGAGCAGCTGCGTGGAAAGTGTTGCTTCTGATGACAAGCCAACAAAGCAACTGGTAAAATCTCTTGCTTTCAACAGGTATTTGCCAAGCCTGTGCTTCTCCATGTCCTGAGAACCTCATGGAGCAAGGCAAGCTGCAGGACACCCTGACAATGTGGTAGAAATGACAGAAATAGAAAACAGGGGCCCGGTGTGTATGTTTTATTTGTTCCATGATTTTAAGCTATTTTGCACCTTTTTATATGCCCTCTGAGAACTTCAACAGTGATTTTTGAGGTTTTGTTCTTCTCTCTGTACCCCTCCACCTCCCATTTCCTTCATCTTCACAAGGGTTTTCTCACGGCAGTGGTGTGCTGGCTATTGCTGGAATGACCTGGTCACAGAAATCAACACTGACTTTTTCCCACTGTCCTCAATGGACGTTGGTCTATGCCCTCAGGCTGTAAAGGGGCAATGGGCTTTCAGGCAGTAGAGAAAGGAAGGCAGGTGCCATATCCATGTCAGACATGAATCGTTATTCTTGTAATTTAGTTTTATTTTGGAATAGCTATAGTGGGATCTATAAAATCTGGAAGTGCTGATAGTGATTCAGATAAATAGATTGGTGTCTGCTTTGCAGTAGAAGAAACCCTCTCTCTTCTCATCCTCTTTCCCAGACACTAACTCTTAGAAAGAGCTCATTGCTTTCCTCTGCTATGAGTATAATGATCTAAATATACTGATACGTAAATGGAGAATAAGGGTTTGTACTGGACCGTTTTTCCTGCACCCATTTCTGAAAGTGATATGAAAGGTTTTGCATTAGACATAGAAAGTTACTGATGACAAACAGGAGCAATCATGCACAGTGTACGATATCATGCTCACTACGTCATAACAGAGAAATGTAGAGTTAAACTCAGCTCTTTCTGAAAAGTAACATTAAGTCTTTAACTGATGTCTGTATAACATTTTCCCAAAGCCATTTCTTCATTTTTACTTTTAGCTTCTGTAAGTTACCTTAATCCACAAAACTGACATAAAGATGATGGTCTGAAAAACAACATGTCTTTTAAACCTGTAATTTAGAATTTGGGGGAAAAAAGTTTCTGACAAAAAAAGCCTCTGAGAAAGTAAAGATGAAATCAAGAATTCAGATTCATTTTCAGTATTACTTTTTTTCCCCTATCTCCATAAGCAGAACAAACAGCCACATTTTATGCTGCAGAGTAAATGCCAACAAGGCATGTCAGACAGCACAACAAAAGTAGATTAACGATAATTAGTTGTGCACATTCACTCTTCTGGAGATGACATTTCAGGCATCGAACTAAGATGTAGGAAGCATAGGTCCAATTTTCAGCTCATCTAAAGGTCTGCTTTGTGGATTTTATTAGAAATCACTTTCCCACTTTATCTTTTGATTTTGCTTTATAATTAAGACTGCGCATGGAGGCAACTGCCTGTGCATAGCAAGTCACCCAAAGAAAACAGGATCCTGAAATCATCTGGGGCCTTTACTTATTCTTGCAGTATCACACATCAAATAATCCGTGATAAATTTCACTTGCCCTCTACAAAACCTTTACTGAGACAGATCTTGTTACGTATTATAAATGCAATGCAGACTTTATCACAGCCTCTGCCAGCAGTTTTTTATTCTTCTGGGGTTTGAATGCCGCATTGAGCTGCCTAGAGTCACTAGCATCGCTTTGTCCAGCTGTTAGCTGAAAATACAGTTTCCTGGAGATGGTTTAATCTAATCTTTCCTGATTATATATCAAAATAAGAGAAGAAGAATCATAACAAATGTTGGTCAGATACTCATTCAAACCAGTTAAGAAAACAGGGAATGATTTATGCGGTCATATACATTCATCCCACCGAGGAGAAGCATTCTCACATCAATTCAACGGTCATCTAGCCAAGGGGAACAGGTTGTTCTCAATGCTGTGCTAATTCTGGCAAAAGCCATAAATTCTGAGCAACACTCATGGAAAAACAGTCTTACCAATGAAATGTATGTTTTAGAAAGAAAAGAAAGAAAGAAAGAAAGAGAGAAAGAAAGCAAGACAGAAGAAAGTCAAAGAAACGAACATTTAAGTCCTGCCAAAATAAGCTTTTAGAAATAGGGAGGGTAGAGAATTTGAGGAGTTTTCACACTCATCTATCCACACTTTTTTTGAAACTGACATACCAGAAAGGTATACAAAGGGAAGGTTTCAGGTGTATTTATATACACGAAAGAGTGAAAAAGAAAAAAAGTAGAGAATTTGAGGAGTTTTCACACTCATCTATCCACACTTTTTTTGAAACTGACATACCAGAAAGGTATACAAAGGGAAGGTTTCAGGTGTATTTATATACACGAAAGAGTGAAAAAGAAAAAAAGGGGGGGGGGGGTAGAAACAAAAGAAAAGAAGAGGGACTAAAGAGCTAAGGGTCTTAAACAACTGTTAAAGCACAGTCCCGTCACAGGGGTTCTTCTTCTCAGTAGGGCAGACTCCTCTCCAAGGCAACTCAGAAGGCATTTGGCTGCTTGGGGAACTAGAAAAAGTGGTCTCGACAGAGTTTACTTCCCTGCTATGGCTTTTACCCTGGAGATTAGGCAGTTTGGCTAACATCAAACTTACTTATTCTGTTAAATGAAAGTAAATGAGCGTATATGTTAGGTCAAATTCATTCTGAATATTCTGAACTTGGGTATGAAGTTTCGACTGGGAGGAACTTCATGGAAAAAAAAAAAATATCACTCATGTTGTCCACCAGGGTACAAAGGAGTAATATTTAGACCAGACAGTCAGACCTGTGCTCATTTTTTTCTCTTTGGCATAAGGGTTGTTATTCATATAGATGAACATGTTTGTTCCCTTTTATAACTTATTTGGGCTTGATCAAGCATTTTTAGTAGGCAGCCCTTGAAATATGTAAATTAATTTTCTTCTTCAGGAATATTGCTTTAACGGGGACCTACAAAATCTCTGTCCCCTAGCAACGGCTCTCTACAAGCTCTACTTATAAATCAGTGCCAGAGAGGTGGAGCACATAGAAGGGACCAAGATATTAAATGGGTTTTATCAGTCCATGCCACTTGTTTGCCCTTGCAAAATCCAACTTCATTCATTAATTAATTCAGAAAAACAAACCAAAGCAAAACAATATTTACCATCTTCCTCTTGATCTAATACCTACTGATTATCTACCGGTTCTCTTGGAAGGTCTGAACAGTTTTGTAATAATGAAATTCTATACAATATTATATTAAATGGATACTTTGAAGACTTAATGAGATCTAGGTGTTTCATTATCAACAATAATAATGATAGGTGATTGCAATAAGTGTCAAATTTGCTTATCATAGAGAATTGATGTCTATATGGTTTTCAAGGACTGGTTCTGCCTAGTCTAAGCTCATCTGTATGTTTAGTTTCCAGAAGCATTTGAGAAGATAATACATTTCAACTTGAACCCCAACTATAAGCATAAGGATAGGTACACTTATTCAGCAAAAAATTGACTTAATTTAAATATCACAGATACAAATGTTATTTTCATGATGTAAGAATAATATGGTTTCTTCTTGCCTTCCACACGATACTTCTGTCTTAGGGTAAAAATTATTCTGATAAGGAAAAACAAGCACTGTAAAAGAAAAATCCAGTTTGTTGTTATTCAGATGGTAGAATGAAAAGATGTTTCAATACACTAAGCAAGATGAAGAAATACATATAATACGGTTTTGTTAGGTCTCTGAAAATGGTGATTATCAACAGCTTTGGCTGGATTTGCATAGTGAGAATGAAAGAAGCTGCTTAGCTTGACTCTGTTAAACCTTATATTTCTTACCCTAATACTTGAAAAACCACTGCTGTTCAAAATAATTGAGAAAAAAACCCCTACTTTTACATTTCATTCTTAAAAGCAAACAAATCTTTTTTGATCATACTCTCCAGAAAACCTCTAAGAAACATACCAAGAACAGAAAGTTTCATCCTCCAAACAGTTAGGAAAAAATTGCTATAAATTCAAAGGTTACAGATAGAAAATATTGAGTAATATGCCTCAGCGCGGAACTGGATGTAATTTAACTCAGAATTTGTTTGGCTATCCACAAATCATTTATACTCTGGAAATGTTGAAGAACACAAAGATGGAAGAAGTCTGCCATGAAAGAAGGCAAAGTCCTGCTTCAGAAAGTGGCTGAAAATTTTCTAGCACCTTAAAGGGTCCCATTATCTTCTCTATAATTTGATCTTACACCTAATACTGGCAGAAAGCTGATTACCGATTTTGCACTCCCTTTAGCTGTAAATATTTCAAACCTGACTGTTTTATGACCCCTCCCCATAACAAAGTTACAATCTAAAATGTTTGTAACCTATACAGCTTGTTGTAAAGGCATAATGTCCTTGGCCCGAGCAAGAAATTGTACTCAGGAAATCAGCTTTGTTCCATTCAGGCAGATTAAATTCTAAAGAAATACAGTATTAGTATCCAAGCAATTCAGTCTCTCAAAATAAAAAGAGGGCAGGAACTATTGGGGCTGAAGAAAAGGATAGTAAAAGCCAAGGGACCAACTGGAAAGTATCCGTGCTTCATATGAGCAACCTAGAGTTCCAAGTGTTTTTGAACTGGGAAAAGCAAGATAGCCTTCTACTCAGACAGTGCCAAAAACATGATTGTGTGCCCTATCTCACCCATGGCAGCGGTTACAGGGACCTCTTTCTGATGTAAATAGCACAATAGCGTTTTCTAACGTTGCAGGGGCTCTTAACAGCCTCAGCATTTCCACTCTGACAATCACAAGAAGTTTCGTAACCTTTTCACTGACTTCACTCACGAAGACACAGGCCCTCACACAGTGCTTTCATCTTGTTACAATAGAAAGTATTTCTCAAGGAACTAAAAAAGAATCCAGGAATGCGTTAATTTGGTGTCAGATTTGTTTATATTTCTGATAAATCTGGCTATGATTGTGCATATATCATGGAGTTTTCTTACCAATGCAAGGCAAAATCCAGCTCTGTAATAGTAATTCAACCAGGCTGGCCTTTCCAACCAAAAACTGAAACAGAAACAAAAAAAGCAGAAAGGAAATACAAAAAAAGTGAAGCTCTAAGTACAGTTTTCTGGAGAAAGCAACATTGAACTTACCATCAAATACACTTGTGCAGTGAAATCCTGAAACTGTCCAAGGACAGAGATCCCGTAAGCTCCCTGGACAAACCATTCCTGTGGTTAACTATCCCTATAGTGAAAAAATTTACCTTATACCTAGCTGGGATCTCCCCTGCTTCCTTTGTTCTCCCGCTGTGCAGCCCTCTGAAGAACCTCATTCTGGCTTCTCACACCTCATAGGCACTGGGGGGCTCCTGACTTTCTTTTAAAAAGTCTTCACTTTGTGTTTGCTTGGAGAACTAGTGAAATATTAAGACAGTTCAGAGATTGGGCACTTTTTGCAAAACTTTAGAAGCAAGTAGTAGACTACTTGTTTTTTGTTGTCTGTATTTGTAATGCATATGAACAGTCCTGCTCAGGTGCCACTGGACTAAGAAGTTAACTCATTGAAACTGATTCCTGTCCCCAAAAGACTACAAAGAAGAAAAGGGACCATAAACTGCTAAAGAAGCACAAAGTCTACAGTAGTCAGTTCATATCATCACGAAAGTCTGTTGCCCATTCTCATTTTGTTCATGGAGTAGAAATGTTCCACTACTGCTTGAGAAAAAAGGATGTTCCTCCTCATTTTTACCTCTCTAATAATAAGTAAAGTCAGGATGTCTGGTCAATAATTTTCCTCATCCTTTCGATAGGTATAGTAGTAGCAAAACCAAGATCCGGCATTTCCCACATCCATGTGCCCTTTGTTTTAGGGATTATTTTTAACCACAGGGAAGGTGATCCGTAGCAGAATCCAATCAGTCCCTGCCTTCTCTGCAAAAACAAGCATTTACTCAAGCCACCCATTTTTGGTTTATTCTAGTTTAAGTGACAACCCCAAGTCTAGTAATAGCAGTGAGATTTAAAACATGTTATACAGATTAAGAGATGAAAGTTCAAATAAACCTCTGCCTGCAGGACCATTTGTCTGGAACTGTTTCTAAAATGCTGACACTAAGCAAGTGGGCAACACTCGACTCAAAGAGCAACTAACCTGTTGGAGATCTTTTCTTCCCCAGTCACTCTGACTGCAGGCAGGGTACAATTCCCTTCTTGACAGAGTGAGTTATCCCCCTGACATGAGTAAAGACATCTTAGGTATCTAAGATGTCTTCTACTACTTTCCACTAATGACAGCAGGAGTTACCATACCCTTCAAGAAAAGAACAGGCTTTGGAAATGTTTTTCCTCCCTAGGCAGGAATCCAGCAGTGACTGTGGCAAGAGCTGTGGAACTCAAGCCAGAAGTGAGCTACAGCTATAACATTCAAATGTGATGACATTGGGTATCAGAGCTGTGCCTGTGCGTTCATCCAGGGCACTTAATTCGTTCATTCCCTGGGTGTTCTAGGAACTCCCAAACAGTCACCTTCATAGATGGGACAATGGACTGGTTTGAGGCAGCTGACCAACTTAAAACTAGGATACTGACTGAACTCTGAACCACCTCCATCATGAAGTATCTGTTTGTTCCCATAGCTCTCCAGGCCAAATTTTGGGCAGTTTTTGCTATTCCCCCCAGCAGGTCCTGCTGTACCAGTTCAATTTTATTCTTATATTGATCATGAATATGAAAGTAACTGAAATGGTAATAGAGAGGTCACTCCAAAAGTAATGCCTCATTTATTTCTATGGAAACTATAACAGATACAAAAAGCACCATAACGCTATTTGACAGAGCAAATTCTCAGCTACAAAACACTATTTTTCGACACAGTCACCACCATTGGCTGTGATTTTTCATAGTGATGAACAAGAGCCTCCATGCTGCACTAGTTTAAAAATCTGCACCAGCACAGAAGACCCACCATCACCTATTGCCACTGCTGGAACGCGCCGCCCACCGCCTCACTGTGCTGACACCCACTGGTTGGTCTCTGTAAACGTTCAGTAATGTTGATGAATGACCATGGGAGCAATGTTTTCCACACGGTAGAATTCAATTACACACCTTTGCTTCATACACACTTCACGTCAGGTGCTATTTTGTCAGACTGCTCCTCTGCTCCCAACTGTCCCAAGGCAGCAAAATGTAAGGGAATGTTGGCAGGAAGGTTCAACATCTACTGCCACAGCACCAACATCTGCCTCTGACATCATGGGCCAACGTAATAAAACAAGAGACATTACTTTGGGAGCAGCTCCCATAAATGTTGACTTTAAAAAGCATCCATTGATTTAAAGAAAAAGGAAAATGAATATTTTCTTCCTGTTAATTACCAATCTGATATGTTACACAAGTCAAAGTGAACTGTAGCTGAATTTCCACTCTACCATCAAGATTGTATTTAGAAATTTGCAAGCATTTTCCTCATTTGTCACGAGAAGTTCAGAGTGCCCAGAAATACTGTTTTGTGTCAGCTTTAATGTGTGTTACTGTTAACGGTTGAGGTCCCGAGGTAACAACTCCTCAAATTCCTTAACGATCCCCTCTGTCTCGCTAGAGACAGGAGTTTAAGGGGAAAGAAGAAATTCACACCTCGGTCTGCGTTTGGAAAACTGAAACAAACTTTTAATGAACAATAAAGCCACACAACTATACAATAAAGCCACACAACTATACACTACTACATATATATATATATGCACAACCGAAAACAGGAAAAAAACTAAGGAAAGAGGACTCAGATAACCAGGTGCAAAAGGGGAGAGGAGAATAAGTTTTTAGCAGTCTTGTTCAAGGTCAGATCCTTTGGCAGGCACCCCGCA
>NW_010395776.1:42001-56227 GCF_000710305.1 Buceros rhinoceros silvestris | reverse complement strand
AGCAACGAGGGGGGAGTAAAAACCTTCCAGCTGGTTCCAGGCAGAGAAAGTGAGATTCTTCTCGCGGCGAGACGGGGCGGGGAGAAAACCCCCGCGCAGCGAATTTAACAGCAGGAAAACTCCCCGCACGGAACAGCCGGGAGTCCGGATATCTCACCTGATTTCAGAGGAGACTCACAGCAGTAATAGTTCACAGTCTGTAATCCTCAGCGATCTGGGGGTGTAGGCCCTCGGGTCTCGGGCCTAGTCGTTCGACAGGTTGGGCCTAGTCGGGCCTAGTCGGGCCTGGTCGTCAGCCAGCAGATTCGTGACAGTCCTCCCTCCGTGAAGCCGTCCGGAAGTCAGAGAGAGAGACACTCCCCAGCCTGCTGCATTTAAAGGCTCCCGAGGTAACGCTGCGTTCACCTGACTCCCTCAACCCCTTGAACGCGGAGTTATCGTACTGCATGGAGTAATTCCTATTTGTCCATTTCCCAAAACAAGGAAGCTTCAGCTCAAACCAGAACAGTTACATTGAGACACATCCTTACAAGCTGATTACCTCTTTCCCCTGACACTGTGAGTACTGTAAAGTACTCTCTAGTTGCTAGAAGCTACTTTTATTCTTAAGTGAAGATTCCCCAGCTGTAATTTCTAGTTTCTTTAAAGATGGTGACAATAACAAAGGCAGAAATGTTTTGAGTAACTGAATAACATTGGAATCTATGAAGGTACATATTTAAGTAGCTAAAAAATTAAAATATTTTGTGTATGCTCCGGCTCATGACAATGCATTCACTGAAGGGCTGCTCTCTGATCATAAATCTAACATTTACAAAAAAAATTAGACATCTAAGAAGAAAAAAGAACTTAATTATCTAGTACGCATTATCTCTTAAATGACCTAATATTTTGATTTGAACACATGAAAGCCCTTTAACCTGAAATTTCACCATACTCTTAGTGTCTTAAAGGATATGTTGATTGTTCAGGAATGTAAGCATGATTAAAAGCCTGAAATTAGATAAAAAGCTGGATGTGCAGTGTTTGTATTAGCAGGAATATATAGTGTCAGAGGAACTGTGTATTAGGAAATAGTTTCAAGCTAACTTGAATCCTGCTTCTCAGAATACCTTAAAAAATGTGACATTGGTTTTGTCTGATCCCATGTCAACAACAGCAGTTGAAAGAATATTGTTTGTAATGTAATAGACTTGGGTAGGCCACAGAAATTGTAAATACTGATTTTGTTTAGGCAGAATTTTAAATTAAAATCTATTAAAGTTGCATACATAAAGATCTTATGAGCAGGAGTTTGTTAAGAAATATATAGTGAAGTAAATTGATGATTTATGAGTGAATTGTACATTAAGGATAATAAAAGGATGCATTTAAGATAAATATGCAAGACATGCTATAGAAAATAGTGTTTCCCTGAAAGGTTCCTTAAAAACATCGGGGTTTGTTATTTCAAGAATAACACTGGACACTGCATGATGGCATTTACATATTCTTGGAAAGTGATTAAATTCTTTCTGCTTTTCCACATGCAAGTGGTTTCTGTGGCTTTTCTTCTTACGTTTGTGCTGTACTCTTTGTTCTGCTTGCTGCTTTTGCTGGACTCTGGTTGTTTCCTTTTCTGAATGACAATTTAGGATTTTCTGAAAGATTGAATGGTTCTGGTTTTAATGTCAGTTCGGTTAACTCCATCACACATTTTCTGCCTTAGATCAATCAGAAATTCTTATTCAACCCCGTTCTTTTTTCTGTACCTTATATATGTTCCTTTTTAGTAGCAAGTTCAAAATTCCTCAAACACCTGTATTAAAACCTCTGTCCTCCACAGATTCGAGTTGACTGAAGATCATTCACTAATATGTTGTTAGAAATTAAACTTCTTCCTAGCACCTATGGCCCACAGGTTGTTTGCCACATTTCTATTTTCACCTCCTCTGGAGAGCTGAGTTGTTCCCTTTGTGCCTCAGGACACTGTCTCAGCCTCCTTTTAACCTGTGGTATGAAACAGAGACTTGGGTGTTCGGGTGGTAAATTAACCTCAATTGCACCTGTTGGTACTCCTGTGCATCAGTAAATGACAGTGACATTGACTCTAACCTGTAGAACGCCTTCCCCTCAGAAAGCAGGTTCAAATATTAACTCAGCTGCACAGGATACCCGTGAGCTTAGGTATATTGTATATGGCACTGTGAATGGGACTACTCCGCGGAAAACATTTGTTGATTCTTTTTGGAGATAACAGCTTGAACTCCCCTTACAGATACGTGCAGATACATGCACCTGCTGCAGATGCCAAGAGGAGTTATATATGTATTCACAATAATTCCCTAAAATACCTAGAAGTAAGCTAATACTTGTGACCACCTACAGCACCACCAGAAGAGCCCTCCATCACTACATTTGTTCAGCGTGCTGCTGATGGCTCCAGAGGGTATCAGGTCTTCTCTGGAAGGAGCACAGGTGACCCAGCTCCACTGGCAGATGCTTCATAAAGCAGTATAATGGAAGATCCTTTTTCCACCCTCTTATGCCCCTTATTCCAAACTTCTGCAGCCCAGTATGTAATAGGCCCCTCAGGAACTCTTCAGCAGAGCATGCCCAGCCTTCTCATGACATTGCCAGCAACTAACTGCCCCATCAGGAAGGGCACTCTCGCTGCACCCTTGCTACATGCACAATCATAACTAGAGGCTAAGCCAAATGCTGATGAGCAAGAAGTTGCCTGAGCTGCCTGCGAAGCAAAAGGACCTCCTCAGGCAGGAAAATAAGCAGCTCTGTGTCCTAGCCCTCAGCAGCCAGCAGCCTGACAGCGTGGCTATGGTCCTAATTTTCTGAGTGACAAGGCTTCTTAAAGCTGGATGCTCAGAGTTGTGAGCCAGTTGTGTGCCTTGTCACTCAGCTGCTACCAGGCACAATCACCCCTCCACCACCCCTTCTCCTCCACCAACCAGTCTGGGTCACTTTCTGGGAAAGTTTATGGGCTGTGACAGTATTGCCTTACCTCATCTTTAGATCCATGATAAAAAATAGATTTCCAGTAACAAATTCCCAATAATTGGATGAGTGACAAAAAGACTTCACCAATGATTCTCTGAGGGATTATTGCTGCTGGAGGACCCCAGGCTGTGTACATTAAAGCAACCCAGCTACATCAAAGGGTCTGCTGAGGCCCATCACCAGAGAATGAGCTGTCCAACACAGCCGCTATGCTCTGGCTGTCTCTCCTTGTTTCTCTAAACAGTGTTTTTCCACTCACTTCTGGTCTCCTGAGCCTTATGGAGGTATTACTGGACACAGTTCCAGGGCAACCTTAGAGGAAAAGTTCAAATGGGGAGATATGAAATAGGCCCACAGGTTTATGATCATAGCAGAGACGTACACTGACTTATACTGAAGTGGAACAGCCTGTAAAAGGTAAGAAAAGGAAGAAAACTTCAGGATGCAACAGAGATACAATGCTTTGGAAAGGTCATTTCTAGCAGCAGAAAGCCAGAGTTTAGGATTGCAAAGTCCTTCGTCTTTTCCAGAAGCAGGGCAAATAGCATTTTCAACAGCAACATGTTTGAGGGATGGCTGGTTTAGGTTTTTTGTTCATTTGATTGCTTTTTTAAGTGATAATAAAAAACCCAGAATTAAATACAGTCCTTAATTAGACTTGGATCCCCTTAGCCTGCCTACAGTAATATTGCTGAACTATTGATAAGACCTTTGAATCTCACACAAGCATAAATAAAAGCTCAGGCTGCATTTATAGACGAAGGAGAAAGAATTCTTTTTCTTTTCTTTTTTTTTCTCTTCACCTTAAATAAACCCATTCTTTCACCTTCCTGAAGCATGCTGGGGCCATAAGGGGATTTCTGTGGGCAGAAGGGTTCAGCCTGTCCTCTCACCTTCTGCAGCTGGCACCCCAGAGGCCATGGGCAGGCTGCAGCTCCAGGCTGGAGTTCCTACCCCATCTCCCGCCAGGGTCAGAATTTCTGCCCTTTCCTTGCTCTGTTAAAAGCACAAACTTGTTTGTGACCATATTGAGCAGAGTCACAATAGTGAAATCGTATTGCTTTTTTAGCAACTATAATTTTGTCATTTAAATGATAAAAATTATGTCAGCTGGGATTATACCGAGCACTGATATCACAGGATATGGATGCTTGATTCAATTACTACTTAATTAGGTATGTATCAGCCATTGAGCTGGCAGCTGATCTGACTTGAGAGTGACACAAATGTCCTGTTTGATTCAAAATGCTTAGAGTAACTGCCCTCTGTCTGGCAGGAAGAAGGCTTTGTTCACACAGTTGGCAAGACACTTGTTCAAGTGTTATTGGGCTAATGCTTCGGATTTTTCTGACAAACTACTGATTCAAAACTGAAATTCAAAAGAAGAAAATGCGTTGTCAAACATTTTCCATTACTGCCTATTTTTTACTTTGATTCGTTGTTTTAGAATACTTTTCTTAGGGAAATAAATTATAAGGAAATTGTACACAAATTTTATCTAGAAACTGTTGTAAGAAGACTATTTAAAATTATCAATTTTTTTCTGTTCCAAAATGAAACTGGTAAAGCCGTATCATTTGCAAATTTGTTCCATTTTGATGGAACAAACTATTCTGTTTGATTGTAGCTTCCAGGGCCCTTTTTCAGGTTACTCTAATGTCTGCCATGTATCCAGGAATAATAAGAATTTTTTTTTGGCCCATCTTAAGTGTTTGCATAAAGTAATAGATTCAGTTGCCCTTAATAACATAAAACACTTAAACACTTTCATACCTCTTTGTGCGGTGACATTACTCCCACTGAGACTGCACTGAAATACTGTATTTCAGGTGAACAGAAATAACTGAATCTGCTCAAAGTGAATGTTTCTTTCAAAAAACTGCACCAGAAAAATCATTTAAGAGGGTGATTAACCCATAAAGACAATCTTTTGATAGATATATTAATATCTTCTATTATCTTTATATGGTATAGCACATCTAAAATTTTCATTCAATGTTACTTCTATTTAACTGACTATTTTACGAGCAATCACTAGCCAAGTCTGTCCCAGCTCTTCTAAAGGGTTACAGAAGAGCACCTTTGATTGCAGAAATTAGTTCTAAAAAGGAGATAATCTTTTATCATTATAATCTCAAAATCACTAATGATTTGGACAAAAAGTCAAAATATTTTTACAGTGCATGTGGTTTTCTTAAATAATACTAACTAGACTAGTAGCATTTTACACACAGGAAAACCAAGAAAGAGGCAGAGAAAGGAAAAAGCATGCACCAGGTCACTTAGAAGACCGGTGGCAGACCCAGGGGTAATTTCTGTAGCGTAAAATCCTGGTGTGCTTTAATCCTATTAAAGTAGTCATCTGTTTGGTCATAATAGAAATTTCTATCTGAAGAAACAAATCAGAAAATGTAAAAAACAGCCTGGCAATGAAATCCCTGGATAGAGAGCCCAATGCCCCAGCACAGACACACTGGAATAAATAGATTTGCACATGCATAGAGGGAATCTCATTGCAATACCAGGGCTTAAATTATAAATCACCATCTTAAATTGAGACTTTTTAGCATCTTTCTTCATAATCCTTCTTCCAGGTAGATATATGGAGAGGACATATCATTTCTTCCTCCTTTATCAGATGAAGGTGCAGAACTTTGAAATCCTAACAGGGCTGCACCTTTTATAACTTTGAGGTAACCTGTAACCTTAAACAGACCATGAGCTTTAGTTCAATCACCTGACCTGATTCAGCATTGCCAAATTTAGTCCAGCTGTCAAATATGTAATTCTCCAAGCTTGAGCAATACATGGTAATGAGGTGAAGATGTATTCAACTTAAGCTGTTTCAATTTTTCCTCCCTTTTTCCTCGTAACAGAATGTCAGAAATCTTTACTGCTTATTTCATCAGTCCAGACATCTGTGAATGAGGAAGTGTTTATCAATTATTTGTTCAAGGTATGTTGCTCTAATGAGAGGAATCTGTTCTGATTCAGCCAAGAGCCACAGTCCAGAGGACAAGAGTTCATTAGTATGAACAGCTCACAGAATGAAAAGAGAAGTCTAATAAATACAGGACTGGTATTCCTTAATGCTTATTTATGTTTTCACAAGACGCTCATTCTGAGCATCGTTTTTTGAAAGAATTTGACAAGAATATCTCTTTAGCTCAAGGTTCTCTTGTGCCCACATTTTCCACCAGAGAATTTAAGCAAGGCCAATTCTACTACATTTGAGCAGTATCCTGTGTTTCAGGAAGGAGTTTCAAATTTCAGCTGTGTTTGGTTTTGTACTTGTTTTTGCTAACACACACACACGATCAGACATACCTTTGCCCTAAGTTCCCAGCACGGTCAGGTCACTCTTTAATGGACAAGAAAAAGAAAGTAGTGCTTATGTGTTGGCTGCCTCAGATCTCCTGAAGGAGAAGCAGAGGATGCCAAGTTCTTAGGAAGGCAAGACAAGGAAAAAGTCCTGTAATTTCCCAGTATGCACATAGTTCAGTCCCTAAAATTACACCCATGCTTCTCTCTGCCGCTTGGCAACACACACATAGATGCATCAGACATATCTCCACCCTAATACAACGTCTCAGGCAACACTGGTAGCAATGACATTTTTCCATGGTATCTTTGAAGGAATATTTGATATCTTCTAAAAAAACAGCCATTGCAAAACAGTCTATAAGCAAAGTGCCTCTGAAACCACATTGGTGCCATGTCTGCAGAAAGAGTGCTGGACCATCAACTTCAGGAACCTTCCTGCATTCTCTTTCTCTTGGGCAGTTTAGTTAAAAACGGATGGGATCTGCTTCTGAGATCTGCACTCTGAGTTCAGGAGGTGAAAATGTTTAGCTGTTTGATACATTATCCATTATCCTCCAAGTTTTCACTCCAAATGATGTTTCTCCCAACCACTTGCTTGCTATCCTTGTAAATCTCTTTCTTTCTTTGTAGCTCTAAAACCTTTCTTTTCTCCACTGCGTGGAAAGAAGAAAATGTTGTGTACTTTTATTAATGCAAACACATCAGTTGCCTTGGGAGCAGGTGCTGGAGCTAAGATTACTGCTGGCAGCTGCCTCATTTGCTAGGTGCCCAATTACCTTACCTGCTTACTCTAATTGAAGGAAGAATGAACACCATCCACATTATTTAAGCAAAATACTTCTTGACTAGGAAGTGCAAGATGAGTGGTCCAGAGGGTTCATGAGCTGTTGCTTGCAGCAGCCTGTGTCGTGTGTTTTCATTACAGCATATGTTACAGAAGGAGCAGCTGATTAACAGAGATTACAGAAAATAAAAAAAAAAGAACCCAAAGATGAAGAAATGTGTTTGCAGAATATGAGGTAGTTTTACAGCTTGAGACAAACAGCACTGGAAGTGGTAAGCGTAACAGTTAATCTTACCTATGTGTGTTAAAAAAGAAGAAAAAAATAAGTTCCTTTTCTAGAACCAAGTAGCATCAGAAACAATTCAAAACAGGACAAATAAGCACCAGTGTAGTATGTTTGTAGGTGTCAGACCATTCCCTTCCTTCTCTTAACCCTCCTGCTCAGTTTCCTCTTTTTGAAATCCACTTTGCATCTACTGTAACACTTTTCACACTGGGCTGAGCCTGCTTCACTTGTCTGGCAGAGTAACAACCAAAATCCAAAATGGAGACCCACAAAGGGTCTATCTGAGTAGAGAGATTTCCCTGTATCCATCGGTCAGTGCAACAGCTAATGGAGACGGCAGAGAGACAACAGGAAGTCTGCACTGCACTCATGAGCGAAATAAGAGGGGGAAAGCTTTTGAACCAAATTGTTTGCAAAGCCTTTAAAGTATAGGCATGTAAACAATTTTGTTTTGTCTGATCACAGGAGGAAGCAAGACCTCATGCCTGCTCTTTGTAAAGGTGCAGAGTTGCATGCAATACTTGACTCCACCAGACATTCCCTGTTCTACACAGAATTAGTTCCTCCAGACCCCAGCTTCTGTCTGACAACAGGTCTAAAGTGACAGTGTAAATGAATCCTTGATGGATTAGTGTGTAAGGACTGAAAGTCTGGAATTTTTTCCTATTTATCTATGAAAAGTAAAGGACCATTTCTCAGGTGTTGCACTCTCCTTGTGTCATGCTATTACTGATGACAGGACATCAGTCCCAGCAAGTCACATCCCAGAGGTTTAGCCGTTTCCAGCAGGTCTTGTCCACACACATTATTTGTTGACTTGTAACCGTAAACACACATGGACAAATTACATGAGACAAAATGCAGGATGGTTATAAGTGATCTAGCCTCCAACAGCATCTCAAGCACCTCAAGTCACCTCTCCTTTCTCTCCTGCCTCAGAAGCAAGCCCTAGAAAAGCATCTAAGCTGGGAACCTAATCCTCACCAAGCCACTTTCAATCATTTATGAGAAGTCTTGGATAATGGAGAAGGTCTCAGTCAACTGGAGGTTAGCTAATGTGACACCCATCTACAAGAAGGGCCAGAAGAAGGACCCAAGGAACTACATGCCTGTCAGTCTGACATTGGTGCCGCAGAAGATTATGGAGCAGATCATCTTGAGTGCCATCATGTGGTACATAGAAGACAAGCAGGTGATCAGGCTCAGTGACCATGGACTTATGAAAGACATATCTTGCTTGACTAACTTGATCTCCTGGGGAATGAGGGAAGAGCTGTGGACGTTGTCTACTCAGATTTAGTAAAGCCTTTGACACTGTTTCCCACAGCATTCTCTTGGAGACACTGACTGCTCATGGTGTGGAGTAAAAAAACTTGGGTGGATGGCCATGCCCAATGAGAGATAGTGAATGGAGTTCAATCCAGTTGGTGGCCAGTCACCAGTGGCGTTCCCCAGGGCTCAGTATTGGGGCCTGTTCTGTTTAATAACTTTATCAGTGACCTGGATGAGGTGATCAAGTGCACCCTCAGTAAATTTGCATAAGACTTGGTGCAGAAGACAGAAAGTCAGGTGGCTATGTCAATCTGCTTGAAGGTAGGGAGGCTCTACAGAGGGATCTGAGCAGGCTGGATTGATGGACCAAGCCAACAAGGCCAGGTGCTGGGTCCTGAAGTCACAACAACCCCCTGCAGCGCTACAGGCTTCAGGAAGAGGGGCTGGAAACTGCCCATCGGAAAAGGACCTGGGGGTGCTGGTCAACAGCTGTCTGAATATGAGTCAGCAGTGTGCCCAAGTGGCCAATGGCATCCTGGCTTGTATTAGAAATACTGTGACCAGCAGGACCAGGACAGTGATCATCCTCCTGTATTTGGCACTGCTGAGGCCACAGCTTGAATACTGTGCCCAGTTTTGGGCCCCTCACCACGAGAAGGACATTAAGGTGCTGGAGCCTGTCCAAAGAAGGGCAAAGAAGGTGATGAAGGGTCTAGAAAACAAGCCTTCCTGTGAGCAGTGGCTGAGACAACTGGGGTTGTTTAGCCTGAAAAAAGAAGGAGACTGAGGGGAGACCTTATCACTCTCTACAACAACCTGTAAGGAGATTGTAGTGAAGTGGGAGTCAGTCTTTTTTCCGAGGTAACAAGTGATAGGACAAAGGGAAATGCAGCAGGGGAGGTTAGATATTAGGAAAAATTTCTTCCCTGAAAGGGTTATGAAGCACTGGAAAAGGCTGCCCAGGGAAGTGGTTGAGTCACAAACCCTGGAGCTATTTAAAAGAGGTATAGATGTGGCACTTAGGGGCATGGTTTAGTGGTGGACTTGGCAGTGTTAAGTTAACAGTTGGACTTGATGATCTTAAGAGTCTTTTTCAACCTAAATGATTCTATCATTCTCCTTGGCAATGCCAGTTGCCTCCTGAGCTCTGATCGTCCCTTTTTAGATGGGGCAAGACAGCGGTAGGGAGAGATACAGAGCTGCTGGGCAAAAAGAGAGCTTTCTTCAAAGGCCTGAATCAGCTAGGGTGGTAGAAGTCCCAGATATGGGGAGCTGGGAAACCTTCGGAAGCCTCTGGTAACCTGTAGGATCAGGAGAAGGTAGCAGGGGTCAGGACAGGCATGGGGGGCTGGTGGCAACACAGGAGCACCCAGCAGGCACAAGAGGCATTGGGTGGTGCTGGTGGAGTCACCCAAGGGACAAAGTGCCTTGACACAAGTGGCACAGCCTCCCCCAGATGGCCTGTGGACACAGGTATGTAGGTTTTCAGGGCAGCTAGTGCCAGACCTGCCCATCACGGCACTGTATGGGGTGCTAGAAGGAAAGTCAACTGCTTTGCCGCCAGACCTGGTACATGGGGATGGATATTAAGGCAAGGTCAGCATGGATGGGAAAAAACTACTCTGCCTTACACAGAGGCACTATTCCACCTCAGACAGGACACGAGACTGCTTAGTTTCCCTTCTTCTCTGCAGAGAAGATTCAAAGAGCAGAACCTCTTTCTGAATTACCTGTTGGATTAGGTGAGAGGAAAAACCTCTTTCCACCCTCCGTTCCTCTTTCCTGGGGGCTCTCTGGGAGTGCTGAGTCTCGCCCAGGAAACACAACACGCGGTGCTCAGCACAGAGCCCAGCAAGGCTCAGATGCACCAGGATCCCCTAGGAGCTCCCCTGGGAGCCAGTGTTGCCCCCTGATGCACCACAGTGCTCCTTGGGTCAGGGCCCTGCTGCCAGAGATCAGGTGGGGCTTTTGCCTGAGGAGGCTTTCCCTGAGCAGGCAGACCTCCTGGGGCTGGATAAGGGGCTGTAAGGTTGCTGGAGAGCTCGCTTTCTCCCGCGGCTGCTCTGGCAGTGCCCAGGCCTCATCAGCAACTCCTGTGGGAGCTGCCGGCTCCTGGCGGGTCCCTCCACAGCTCTGGCATTTCCCTGCCTCAGGAAAACCCTCTCTGCGCTGAGATCTGCCACCCTGCTGTGGGTTGGGCCAGCTCTGGAGCATCTCCCCTCAGCAGCTGACTGCTGGGTTCCATTACATTGCTTTTAAATCTCAAGTAAATCAGCTCACACAGTGCTTTTTTAAAGAAAACTGTATATTTTATTGTTTTTGACACAATACAATAGTTACAGTATTTCCAATAACACAATTCAGAAAAAAAAAAGGTAGTAAGTTCTCTCATATGCTGCTTTCTAATTTAATTAATTTACAAGGTACAGTACATAATTAACTTAGGAAGGAACTGTGATAATTTAATCTGAGATAGATCTGTCACAATTTAATTTTTCCCTAATTACTTTATCAGAGAGGAACCAGAATTAGTTTTAAAACAAATCTGAGAAAGTTCTTTGAATGCCAAGAAAACATTCTGAAAAATAATAAAGTTCTGCAAACCATACTGTAAAACATTTATAGTGTGGGGCCTATAGTCTTATTCAAAACAGAAATTACTCATCAAAAGCTAGGATTCTGTTCTGTTTTATCTTTTTTCACTAATAAATCACTCAGATATTTTAGTGGGCAAGAGAGAGAGATCTGTGTTCCAAGCTGAGGACTAGACTTTAATGTGTGTTGTAAATATGAAAAAAGATAGTATTTTTCTATCACTGATACACAGAACGCCCCAGTTTGCTGCTTGACTTTTTTTCCCTTATTCTTGTGGAATTTTGTTAACTGTATGGTATTAGGGATGTATTCCCTGGAATTCAGCTTGTATACATCTCGGCAATTTCTATCTTCTATTTTTATTTATATTTTATTTCCGAATCCTCATATTTAGAAGGTGAGTTGTCACAGGGAAAAAACTGTTCCACTCACATGGTTTGATGAAAAAATATTTTACTTGTTGACAACACAAAAATAACGAGCAGTGAGTAATCTATACATTCAAGACCAATATCAGCAGTACAACAGATAAAACACAATACTGGGCACTTTGATAATGCCACTAAACACCTTAAATTTTCTAAACAATATCCTATAATGAAGCTCAGAAAATTATAAAACCCAGTGTGCGTGTGCCCCCCACATATATTCACAGACTTAAGCAGCCAGGCAGTCCCCAGCCTCCCTCACAAGACTTGCCCTTTTCTGAGTGTGCGTGGTCAAGCATTGCACGTGCCCAAGCTGCTCCCTACGAACTATTAATCCTCATCCAGCAAGATAATACCCCACGAAGTCACATATGCCTTCTCCAAGTGTGGGTCCCTTCCTGCTGCACTCCGTATCATTGTCAGTACAGCGGCTGGCACAGGCTACTCACAGCCTCCCACGGGGAGAGTGCTCCACCAGGTGCAGACAGAAGCCATGGTCCTCCTGGGGCAATTTCTGGCAGTGCCAAATGTTGTTTCGATTTGACTGGTGATATTTGGTACCACTTCTCACATCAAGGTCTGCCCCCCTTGTTACAAATGTTCATGTTTCTGTTACAATTCAACCTGCCTCCTTTTCTCAAAAAGGGGTCCCCTCGTCACTGTTTAATCCTGCAAATGGTCATTTTAAGCAAACCTCATAGTTGTTGCTTTCTTCTCAGCGTTACCGGTTTTGGAGTAACCAGCCTCCCAAAACAAACAGTGCGGAGTGCTGCATTCCCACGCCTATTTTGTTCGCCTGCTGCATCCTTACCACCACCTCTGGCTACCCACAACATCTCACCATGAAGGGCTGCACGTATTTTCCCACAGTGGATCATTTTGGGTAGAAAGGTGCTCAACAGGTTTGACGTACAGCACTCCACTGACATGACAGTAGAGAAACTAACTTAATTAAATTTGGGTCTGTTTACAACAGTTGGTTTATAACATCAACTTTCCAGCCCTGCACCTGTATGTGGAGCAAACATCTGTCTGCTGCAGAACAGCCACTATATCTGTTCCTTAACCTCCAGAACTGAGCACACAGGTTTTTTGTTCCCTTATCTATTATCGAAGGCTTCTGGATACATTCGTTGACTGGATTTTTAGGATCATTTGGACAGCCCAAAGCCTGCTGGGGGTAAACTATCTGACCTCACACAACATGCGTTTTTTTTCATATTATCTACTAGCTGTTTCTTCCTTCTCACAGAGTTACGCAGACCCAGCAGGTAGAGCATTTGTTTTACTGTTCAAATTCAAAAAGAAAACATGAGCAAGATCCTTTCTAATATATTCCTAAACAAATTTGCATTCCAGACATAGCACATAAAGTATTTCTACAGAGAATTCAGCAGCACCTCTTTTCTTCTCTCCACCCAGCAACAGATTTTATATTGTGCTGATTACAACCAAGGGGAAAAAAGTCTCAAGTTACTTGATCAGAGGCATACATAAGGTGTCCTTTTGCATTTTAAGTGATTTGGCTGTGTAGTCATGAAGAAGATTTTAAATCATGCTATCGGCAGCAATGCAACAACAGAAACCCATTGAAAATTAAGAAGTCATTTAACTGGCTGAAAGCAATTGAGAGCTACCTGTTACCAAGGCAATGCAAACCCTCCGTGCCTGAAAAATTACATGAGATAGTGATGCTTTAATCACCAAAAAACTCTAACATATCTCATGTACAACTACAGCAAGGACTGCTTAAATCAGATTTTTATAAATATTTTAAATTCCTGGCTGTATCAGTACATCTGTACTGCAAATCTGCATGTATTAAAGGAGGAGAGCTTGATAAAGCACTAGCCTGCAATACAAGGGAACTGAGACTTGGTACCCTATGTTTTTCACGTGTTATCTTGGGCAGTTCACTGATGACCACATTCGCAACAGTAACTGACATTTAAAGATACAGGCAGATGCCTAGTGAGATTTGAAAAGCTCCCAAACTGGGTGCATAACTTCGGCACATTTTTAATTCAGCACACACTGGAATCAATGGTCAGCATCCCTCCAGACTGAGCGGATTTTAATTGTATGCTTTGCTTGCATGTCCAGAAAAAAAAGAGGTCTTTATTTGGGCTGGTTTATCCCACCGCAGTATAACAAATGAACAACCATGGATCACATGAAACACGTTACTTCAGCCATCCCAGATAATTAAAGATAATTGCAAGCAGGCAGCAAGAGGGAATAACATGTTATACTGCACTCTGTAATTCACAGAGAAGAGAGTGGGCCCCTCATATCCTGTGGTTGAAGTTACTCATAGTTGCTGAGAAGCAGGTGCTAAAAATCCTTTGGTACGCATATCAGCATTAAGTGTACGTTAGAAATTACTTATTTAAGCATGTACAGTCCTGGTAGTTCCTTTTGCCATCTCCTCATTAATTGGATCCCTTTGTACAGTGTATGTTGGCTTCTGAATTACACTTTGTTTGACCAGTGTCAAACAGGGGAATTCAAATAGGAAGGAGTTTGCTGTCAGTGGAAAGAGT
>NW_010395776.1:33107-41920 GCF_000710305.1 Buceros rhinoceros silvestris | reverse complement strand
TTATGACAAATACCTTTTACATGGAAGTCCTATGCACAGTGCTTTGGCAATGGACTTGACTTCCAGGCACTAAACCAGTCATTACTTCTGCTTACTGGACAAATTAAAATACCTATAAAAGTGATATTTAACTTTGAAAGCCTTCAGTTCTGGATTATCATTTTGTTTTAAACCATGCTGGTATAATAAAGCTGCACACACCAAGGTACCCATTAAATCAAATTCTTCTCCCTTCATAGATTTGGAAATCAGAACCTACTTTTATTTAAGACTTGTCTTATGTTCGCCCACATTTTTTACATTTTTGCCTTCACCTTTTTGTTTCTTCCTTCACTAGATATAAAAGGATGAAATGTATATTCTTCTCAATTCCTCAGATTTGTTACAGTGCCAGGTCTTCAGTTAGGCACTTATGCTGAATGTAGTTAACAGAAAATTAAGTTCTGTAATCTGGCCACTAAAAAGAAGCAGAGACAAGAAACATTCACCATAAAATTCTTATTTCTTCCAAGTACCTGTGAAAGTGTATTTTGTCAGTGTTCTGGTGTGTTCTTGAGTCAAAAACCTGTCTTTTCTACCATCCACCACAGTCCACCAGAAATTAGCCGTAAGTGTTTCTTCTCACCTAGACTGTTTCCCATGAAGTAAGAGGAACATAAATTGCTGCCCCTCTTTCTACCGTGTACCCCAGCTGGCTGGGAAAGAAGGAAACCGAAAGAAGTCACATAGCTCCAGTTCTACTTGGTTTCCCTTGGCAATTAAACCAGGTCATGGGAGGAAGATGGAAGGATAGCACACACCCAGAGAAGGTCTAAGTCTATGGTTCACTGCCTATGTCAGGATTTAGATGAAGATGCCATGTCCTTCAAGCAAGGTTCTGAAGCTCTCAGACCATGCTCTCCTGAACACGGGTCTTCTGCACAGTTGCACAATTTGCTGCCCCTACCCCATACTTCAATTTAATGTGCCAGTTCATATATTTCCAGGGGTTTTATTTCCTACTAAGGATTTGATAAAAGAAAAGAGCAATGGAAGAGCTCTTGTAATGAAGCTGGTGACTTTTCCCACTTAAGTGAAGTTTTGCCAGTGTGTTTTGCCACAGCTATAATTGAACAAAGACATTTTAAAATGAAAATATCCTTTTTTAATTTTTCAGACTTTTTTCATAGAAGTTACAAATTATTTGGGGGGGGGGATTTAAAATACCTTCCTCTTACTGACCAATCAAATCATCATGGTCTTTTTCTTAGAAAACTAGAAGCATTTTGAAGGTTATCTAAGGACAAACTGTGGTAGATGACTCAGCCACCTTCTGCTTCTCCTCATCTGACATCTAGCACCCTGCTTCCTTGTTTTTTTCCAGACTTATCTAAACAAGATGAAAGTTTATTTAATAAAAAAAACAAAAAACAAACAAACAAACAAAAAGCCTCCCACCATTACTAACACAAGCTCATCTGAAAAATCTTAGAAAATTAGGGGTAAGAGGCTGCCCATGTGATTTTCAGTATTACTAAGAAATTTTGTTTGCAAATGAATTCACTTTGCATGGTGCTACGCAAATGATCTGGAAAACTGCAATCCTGTCAATAGCGTGCCTTCTAACATAAATAAAATCTTTTCATTTTCAGGTATCTCGGTGCCACTGTGAAATTCTGCTTCGGTTTCCAGAAGAACATCTCTGTGAGCCACACCACAGTAACAGCCACCCAGTATAGCTAGTGCTGCCTCTGTCTCCTTCACACAGACAAAATCCCCCGAGCAGCAACTTCCACACCAACTCTCTAGCTGTTATGGGCCACAGTTCCCTAGAAACTTTGCCTTATGAGAGCTGTGTTAGCAGAAACTAATTTCAGCCCATACCAGATTCCGAGAAACTTAACCGTTATCACTTTTCCTTGGTAATCTCAGTAGGTCTGGAACAGAAAATCTCATTTTTCTTCCACTTTCATCTGTCCTAGCCATCTGAATCCTCTTGGAGAAACTTCTTTTGAAGATCTACAAATGAATCTTTTGTACCGCTGTACAGACACAACTATTCATGGTGGATTACAAGATTACAGATTACAAGAAAGAGCTATTTAGAGAGACCATGTTTTTCTGTCTCTCTTTCTGGTTTGAAAGAAGAAAGGGGAATATTTTGAAAGCCTAAATTGCACCTGCATAGGCGGACAAATCAATCCACAGGGTGAAAGGCATTGAATTAGGAGCTTTCAAGATCCAGACTGTCAGAAACTCTAGACTTAGAGACTAAGGTGGAATTTAGGCTGATTGAATATGGCCGATAATCTTCAGCAACATAAAGCAATTCTTGGAAGCTAACTAAGCCCTAAATCACCAGCAATGTGTTCTCAGTGATAAAAGAGCATGATTAAACGTTACCAGCATACCTGTAAAACTCAGCCGATATTTTAAGTATAAACTAGAACTGAAGATTAAATCTAGAAGACTTGAAAGCCAGATTACTTGTATGGACACATTACTCTACAACCAAAGCTCTGATGATGATTTTTGGCACATTCTGACTTTCGATGTCTCACCCGCACTCATCCCATTAATCCAGCTTCATCCAGACTATTTCTAGCCCTACAGTCCCCGAACAGCTTTCAGAAACTGCCTCAAAACAACATCCAACTTCCAGGTAAACTTTCCAAAACGAATGTTGGTTTGACACATGGGACTGAATATCACTTAGGTCTTCTGTACCCAAATAAGATTCTTTAGGGCCGGAAAGAACTTTAGACTACTGTAAAACGGGATGAGTCAGCTTTACACTGAGACACAGAGCACTGCAGCTTCTAGTTTGAGCATTTTAAGATGTGACATGAAGCGATTACAGAAAGTAAAGCTCCTCCGGGTAGTTCCCAGACACCTCGAAAAACAATTTCATGCTCTATGGTGCCTGCACAACTATAACAGGGGGACCACCAACAAAGATGTCTTTACCATGAAGGTGATTGACAGCACTGTCAAAAAAAAAAAAAAGCTTTTGAAAAACATACATTAGGTAGTAAACATGTGATGCAATAACATAACCACCATCTGGGATTCCCAATTTTATACTCTTCACTGATAATGAAACTCTTCATACACAGGCTAGTTAAACTTTAACAGGACACCAGCATACAATAAAAGCATCACTGTCAGATGAGAGGCTGTCATCATAAAAGGGTTAACAAGCCATTTATGTTACCTGACCGTTTAAGGTGGACTTTTAAAGGGAAGAGAAAGTTGTATCAAAGAGAAATTAAGAACGAATGCATAATCCTCTCTCATATGGGCTGATGGCAGCAGGGAAAAGATTGTTTGGTTACTGCAAAAATTTATTTTCTGGTTGGTGAACACAAAAATAAGCCCCAGTGAAAAGCCTTGAAACATAAATGCCCGAATTCGGATTTTGCTTTGGCCATTACTTAACTTCTCACTAGCTTACCATGTGCATTTTCCTTTACCTGGTGCACCTTTACCTCTTGCATGAGGCTGAAGTTTTGTTCAGTATATGCAGCAGACTCAGACACAAGGGACTGCAGGGAAAGGAAAGATAAGAAAAGCATTGCTGACCGACCGCTGACCTTGCTGCCCAGGACAACCTGCTGGAGGTACCAAGGCTGCTGCTCAGCTTTACAGTGTCATTGGAAAAAAAATTGATCCAGCGCTGAAAGTAATTTAAGACCATACAGTTAAGGCAAGAACCAGGAAGAACATACCCACTTTTACACTTCAGTAAACATCGTCAGGCTTGTTTTAAATGATTTTACACACACTTGTTGGTATGTATCTTGTGTAAAGGAGTGGGGTTTTGTTTATGTGCATTGTCATTGCTTAGTTTTAATAGAGTTCACTGTACCGAGAGAAAATTCAGTTTAGCTCAGGTACACCTTTTAGGACCTTATTTTACAAATTTATGTTTATGGTACCCCTTCAATGTTAGAACCGATGGTAATATTACAAGGGTCAGAAATAACAGCTTCATAATAAAATTGACATAGTAATATACCTTTTCAGTTAGTTAAAAATTATCCTTCTTTTCTAACAAATACCACTTTCATTAGAGGAATGCTTATCTGAGTGGAATAAGTAAGATAAAAAGAAATCTACTCAGTCTCTGATGGAGTCTGTCGTTAATCCTCCTGTCATTTTTTGCTCAGAAATATTTATGAGATACAACTTTATGCTGTGGTACTGTTGCAACCAATGGCAATCTGCCCATGGGCTTCATCGAGGTTGATATATCTTCTTCATCTCATGATGAATAGTTAACCTAATGGTAATGGGACAAGAGACAAAAGAATCTCATCTATTTAACTAGCCCCTGATGCTTTACTTGCCTTTTAATAATATCTCTTCTATACCTATACCAAGTGAATATACCAAAAAGTGAATGTGACAGTGCCTTACTCTGTCCAGCTGTAAGCTACTTGTGTACTTCTACATAGTGACCAGACAAAATTGTCATCTGGGTTTTTCGTGGATTCGGGTTTTAGATTTGTAGATCTGAAAAGATCTGTTTTTCTGGAAGTAGATAAACTGATTAGCTGCCCTTTTACAGGAATTCCACCATGGGAAGATATAATACTGCAGCACTAAATGTTTTGGGTTTTTTGTTGTTTTTTTTTAATTTAATTGTCCTTTGTGCCCTTAGAACTCCATTACAGAGATCAGAAAAGCTTTTAGCAGCACAGTATGTAAAGTGGGTATTGTGTCTTAACCTGTGTCCATGATTTAGCAAAGTACGTAAGCCACTTACCTAACTTTTGCAAATTGTCTTAAAGTGCATTGGTCAATGCTGATGTTAGCACTAAATGTGTGCTTCAGTACATCTACTTATTCATCTGTTTAAAAATGAGCACACCAGTAGCAAGTCCTCCTCTTAACTGTCATAGATGCCGTAGTTATTGTTTTCTTTCTGGTAGTGTTTTCTAAGCAGCTACAATCAAACTCTGTAAGAAGCCCAACATGTTAACATGCCAGGCAGCCTGGGCTTTCAGGCATTTTGAGAGTGGCGTTGCAGTGTACCTGGATGCTGTCTGTGCTTGCCTAGGAAATCACCATCCAGTGTAGGTTTCATCGCCAGCCTTAGCCATCTACAAGGCTTATGTTTTCATTTTTGTTCATGTCCCTTATAGTCAGCAGAAAGAAACAGGAAAGACTGAACAATGACTCAAATGCCTCATTTTAGACCTGTACCTGAGAATGAGTGGAAGTATCTACTTCTCCCCAGTGATCGTAAAGTCAGTCTTGGGGATCAATACACATGGTAGATACTAAGGTTCCCATCACAACCGCTCTGACCAAGGAAGCTGTCATATCAGGAGGGACATAAACAGAAATGCAGGCACCTAGAAAGAGTTGGGCAGACAGCTGATGATTTTAGGAGTCTTAGGCACCTTGAAATGTCCCGAACTCCCACTGTTTTATCATGGATGTTGCCCCATTGTCACAACCCTACATTTTGCTCCAGGTGAACAAGTTCCAGCAACCACACATCCAAAGGGCTACAAGTATATGAATAGTATATATGTAGAGTCCCTTGCATGGATTGAATCTGAGTCAGCAAGGAAGTTAGAAAAATGTTAAAACAGATTAAATCGAGATTCAGCAGAGACACATGATTTGTGTGTGCAGTCACTGGATCCATAAATACCAGGTACACAGTCCTAGGCCTGCTGCCCTTTTGAAACAAAGGTGTTTAATGAATACTTTCAGTTAACTTCTGCACCAGACATATAAATATCTAAAATGGAAAATAAATCACAGCTACTAAAGTATTTCCTTCCTCATAAATCAGTGTAGTCCTAGTAAGCAGCCTACACATTATGGCTTCTTCAGACCCACCCACATGTATTTTATCTCTATTTAAGCTGAAATAAGAATCTGAGATCCCAAAATGCTTTCTCTGGCTGCCAGATAAATAATGGGACAGAGCCAAGAAGTCTGTTTTTAGATATCGTTATTAGAGAACAGATCTCCATTCTGCTCACATAGTACTCATATTACCGCACTAGAAAGGTCGAAGTCCACAGGTAGCACTGCAAAGTATCTCATCGCTGCCGGTACTCATCATAGCCAAACTGGGAAGAAAACCAAAATTGGATTGAACAGATCTTCAGTGTTCCTCTGTGCAAGAATTTTTGCGGAAGAATGGACACGATACCTATCTTATTACAAAGAGCAATCCAGGTTATAGCAGGAGTACTGAGAACCTCGAGTCCAGTACGTGACTAACCCAACGCAGGCCGCCCTTGAAACCGTCCTTGAGAGGCTGATTTGAGGAAAAACAAAGGTCTTTGCCAAGTACTATCAGGGAGTTAAAGCAGGATGCAAAAACCGCAAGGAAGGCTGAACTGCCACGAGCAGTGCACATGATAACCAATTAGCTTTGAGCTATAGCGTGTGGACAGTAGTTTTTAACTAATCACCGTAGCTGAGCAGTTGCATGTACTCTTTTAGTGTCTATATAATCTGAGGCTTGATTGCAATAAACGAGCACAATTCCTAACCATATTGGTGTCCGTGTTGTGACTCCGACTCTGTTCGCAGAAGGGACCCTGCTACATTCCTCTATTAAAGGGGTGCTGGCCAAGGAAATTTGACATCTAGATAGCATTTCAGTATTTGATACTTCATCTGTAAATACACCCTATTGTACGAATATCAGAAGATGTGGGGTTATGTATAACTATGTCGTCTGAATGGACTCGGATTATGAAGTGGCTGAAATCGCTTTGTATGGGAGACTTGCCTGCTTTATTTTTAGAAGACTCCCTGGAATTTTTTATTGCCAAATAATAAAGCAACAGTGTTTTCAGATTTTCTGCAAAAACTTATCGTTCCAAGGACTCATTGATGCTGCCCAGGAGAGAAAATGCTTCATTCACAATTACCATTTGGTATCTCTGACTTGGGCAATCACATGATATGAGCTATGCTGATTTTGTTTTATTCATGCTCCTTGATTTAACTAGGTCAAACAACTCTTAAGAAGCCCAGGTATAGGACACAGACAAAATTATTTCTGTGAAATAAGTCATCACAGAAGATAAAAAGTTAATTGAGTCATGTGACAACAGTTGTTCATATATTCGTATCAATTGACCATAATTATACTACTTTCACTTAAATTTGTAATGAGGTCATTCCATTACTTTTCACTGACACTGTATCAGACTGACTATAATGAGCCACTTATCCCCTTTACTGCTCTTAGATTTTTGGCACTAGCTTCAAAACCTCTAGAACATCCCCTGTATTTCAGTGCAATTAAATCAATGTAGTCTGTCATGGTTTAACCCCAGTAGACAGCTAAGTACCACTCAGTTATTGTGCCTGCTTGCTGGCGGGGCACTGCGAGGAGCAAAAAACGCCTTGATGCTGTGTAAGCACTGCTCAGCAATAACAAAAACGTTCTTAATCAGAGCAAGGTTTGTATTTCAGAGCATCAAGGTTGTGTTCTTTTGGCAACTCCTGATTTGTGTTAGATTTTGGTTTTATTTTAATCATGCCATGTCTATTTAGCTCTTGAGAGGCAGGTTTAGTGACAATACAAGAACCGAATTTTACTTATGGTTAGCTATATAGCACACACACAAAAGGTGAAATTTCAGTTATGGTTATTGTTATAAAATAGGATACAAAATCAGAACCTGTGTGCACTTAAGCCTCTGCTTTACAAACACATCTGCAAGTGACCATATTTAGTTCAAAAGTAAGACTCTTTATCAGGTCAATAAGTATGCAAAATATGATTCTATTAAATTAAATAGGAAATGTGGGGAGAGCTCTTTTGCTTTGGTTTTGTTATCATTTTGGAATAAATGATGTTGCAATTAAACTACTTTAGATGATCTATACAGTTATTAACACATTTCTATACTAAAAAAAGATCAAATCAACATGGAAACAGAAAGAAAAGTTTCCTATATTAGCTAGTTTCACTGTGTTGTGCTTTACAGTTACTAACAAAATTTGTTTCAGATCTCTAAATGACCATGTGTTTTTTTCTCACACTGGCAATTCACATTTTTGAAAACACCTATATACTACAGAAGAAGTTCCTGTTGTTGATTCATCTGATGGATGAATGCAGCCAGCCCATGAATCTGTTAATAACGTAATTTACTTCAGTCGAAACCAGGACATAATGATTTCTATTTCAATAGCAATCATTCTCTTTCATTTTTAAAAGCATAACATCTCAGTTTTCCTAATAATCTGTTAAAAATACAATGGAAAATTTTTGATTTTGAGGTATAAATTGGATCTTTAAGTATTTCTATTTCAAGCAGACCCTGTTGGTGTTTGCAATAAATCTGTCCCTTTCAGGAGCATTGCTGATTGGTCCCCTGACTTACTCTCATTAACTCATTTTAGGGTCTCCCCTAATGTCATGGAAAATGTTAGAAAACAAATTAAGGGATAATATATGTCATAGCTCTGTTAATAGCAAATGTAAGACTATAAAACAAACTGTCTCATTCAAATTCTTAGTTTGCTATAAATAAAACAAATTTGAGCTTATACATATCTGAGCTTAAGAACAGAGGGAAATGGAAAAGGTTTGCTTAGTCTTTACTATTAAGGAAGTGTGAGAGGTTATTCTGCAGAATGAAACTGAAGACGTAATGAGAGGAGAGCAAGAATAGTCAAAAATGTTAAATGGAGTTAGAGAAAGAGTTGACTTTATCAGAGATATTATATTATGAAATATAATATAATAGAGTATTTTTCAAAACTCTATCCATTAGGTTTTCCCCTAGAAAACAAAACAAACCACCCCCCCCCCCCAAAACCCCCCCCATTTTTTTTACTTAAAA
>NW_010395776.1:30585-33027 GCF_000710305.1 Buceros rhinoceros silvestris | reverse complement strand
CCCCAAAAAAAAAAACAAACCCCCCCCCCCCCCAAAACGCCCCGCTATTTTCATACTGTCAACTGAGTAACATAGGAGCATGTGGCTAAAATATTTCAGCTTGATCCAATCTTCGAAGAATGAGAAGGAAACAATGGAATGATAAAAATAACAGGTCTTAGTGTGTGCTCGGATATTATTGTCTAACATATATGTTTTAAGCACATACTGCTAAATTTCTGACTGGAATTAACATGCAAAAATAGAGAGTTAAAACTCTCCTTCTACACATGGCCCTCATGGGAAATTTCTAACAAGAAACAAACAGTATTCAGTTGCTGCCTCCCTCCTATCCCCACGTTATTAAATGGATCCTGAGTCTAAGATTGCTGTGAAACAATTATTCTGTCAGTAGTTTTAAGGAAAAAAAAATAAAATAGCATTTAAAATTTTAACACCGTAGTTGAAAAATATCTTACAAAATATGCAGCAGCATATCTTTCAATATTTAAATGGTTTCTGAAAGACCATTTAAAATCTTTAAAAGTCTGGTGAGATAGTGACTTCAGCTGAAACAACATACAGGAATGTGCATGGTCATCCACATTCCATCACCAATCTGCCTTACAATCTCTGCCAGGACACATAACCTCTTTGAACTACTTTCTCCCCATACTTGATGCAGAGATAACATACAGCAAAAATCCAGAGGAGAAAAGTTCTCCGACAGAGTTTTTACTTAAGGAGGAGATCTGCTCCATTGTTGGGGAAATTTGAATGCTCTGGGGACAAAAGCCATCCACTCTTTTTTCTCTAGGGAATGCAGAGACTGAGCTGTGAGCTCCACAGCAACTCACAGGCTCTGACACAAGAGCACAGATTTCAATAAAAATGAGCTAAGCATGTCAGAGTGAGACAGAGCCAAGCAGTGGAGCTCCTGTTGCATTCATGCTCAGAGCTGAGGACGTCCAAGTTAGGTGCGGGGAAAATCACGTTGCCTTCATCAGTACAGCAGTGAGCTTAGGTCTCTACTTATGTATTAACTGGGGCCTTTCTAAAGATAACTCTTTAGAGTTACCATACATGAAATATATAGACTATGAAGCATCTTATATATTCACATATATTTCATATATATGAAATATATAGAATATGAAGCATCTTCATATTCTCCAGGTTTTGCCCTGTGATGGCTACACCCTTGTCTCTGTCCCTCAGCTTCCATTCTGAGTTGTTGTGTACTGCCACGCAAAACTGGATCTCCACAATACACCATACCATCCAGCCAAAACATTTGGAATAATTTAGATTATTTTGGATCTGCCATTTGTTTACTGGTTTATCTTCAGTGTTTTAGGTATCCCAAAATTTACTGGGATTTAAAAGAAATACATATTTTTAAATGTCCACAAAATAATGTGACATTAGACTTATCATTGATCAGGTATTAGATTTTCTATACATGATGTTTCTGTGCATAACACAAAAAAGTAAGTATATTGAGCCTGCAAGAGTTAAAGTTGTGATGGAATTATCATCACAAAAAGCATTTTTCAACCAGTTCACAGATCCTAAGAGACATTTCCTTTTTGATTCATTTTTTCCTGCAAAATATCCTTTCAAAGGAATCATGAGACAAATATTTTCCAAAGTCTTACTATTGTTTTTGTTGTGGTTGTTATTACATTAATAATTGGGTTTGTAATGATAATATTACTAATATTGATACTAGTAGTAGTAACAATAACAATAATAAAGACTTACCTTCCCTAATGTTTTTTGCTGCCCCATCGTGTGAAAAAAGCAACCATTTGTATCTTGGGCAACATTTCTGCTTCTGTGAGGATTCAGTTAGCACTGAGAATACCCAGATTACACAAGAAGTGAGCAGATTTCATTACCCCTCTGCAAGATTGCACATACAATAAATCTACTGAGATATTAGATGACAAGGCATTTAAAACAAAGCAGCTAGACACAGATGAATTTAGTCATGTAGACTTCCTTTGCATTGTATAGTGTCTGCATGTGTTAAGAAGCTCCAAGAAACTTGCTTTTGTCTTTCTGTGAGAACACCTGGGAGACTTAGACTCCTCCAATGCTGTTGGTGGAAAGAGATTTGCACAGCATTTCACCAGGAACTGGGAAGGATTTCTCGAGGAACATAGTTCTGCCAAGAGCAGGATCTCAGGTTAAGACAGACTATGCCACAGAGACACTGACCATAACTGTGTGAAAAGCAGCTGGAAAAGGAATCCTTTGGGAATGGTTTTAGCACTGGTCTCAGTCTGTTTTGGTGGTGCTATCAGTTAAAGACCCAGCAGACAGAGACACAGACTGGATTACTAAGAAATGGAGTGGGCAAGGCAGTACTTCATTTGTTGGCGCAAGTATTTGGGCACGTTGATGAGATGGACACAGCCCTCATGTTTTACAGAAACAGAAGGCTTCTAGACCACTCTT
>NW_010395776.1:24363-30363 GCF_000710305.1 Buceros rhinoceros silvestris | reverse complement strand
CAGGTTACAAAACCATGGCCTGGTTGATCACCATACCTGGTCTAGCTGGATCAGGTCCCTGATGGCCTCTGAGTTTCAGGAAGACTCAGCAAGCTGTGATTATCCAGACTGCATTTGAAATACTGATATAAAGTCAATCTCTTAGGTGATGATTATAGTTAGCTCAACATCAAATTATGGCACAGCTACCTACCAGAAACACAGTCTCCAGCTAGGTCACTCAGTAATCCATAATTATTCTGCTAAAATAAGAGACTTAAGTCAGCAGCGTATATGTAGCAACCCTCCCTGAATTAGTGTGATGACATTGGCGTTCCCATCGTCTGGAGGAAAGATGTTTGGTTTTGACTTTGCTTAAACTGTCTAGCATTGCAGAAGATGTGGGCATCACACATTTGGTCACTGTGGTCAGTGATGGTATTGATGAACTTGTATTTGTGATCAGCAAAAACTCACACAACCAGAGGTTGCCATTTCTTTCACAAATGCCTTCTCACACAGCCAAAGAACCACTCAGATGGTTACAGGTGGGGATACAAATCCTATGCTGCCATCGTCTGGAGGAAAGATGTTTGGTTTTGACTTTGCTTAAACTGTCTAGCATTGCAGAAGATGTGGGCATCACACATTTGGTCACTGTGGTCAGTGATGGTATTGATGAACTTGTATTTGTGATCAGCAAAAACTCACACAACCAGAGGTTGCCATTTCTTTCACAAATGCCTTCTCACACAGCCAAAGAACCACTCAGATGGTTACTAGGTGGGGATACAAATCCTATGTTGCATGAGCTGCAATACGTAAAAAAGAAAGGGGAAATGACTGGAGACAACAAGAGTTTAACTAACTCTTAAAAACCCACAAGTCTGTTAGAGGCCTGAAGCAACCCCCAGGGGTAGTCCAAAATAGTTTGCCGCATTCAAACCTCTCTAGAGTTTTGTGGGTGAAGAAAATGCAAAGCATTGGAGAATGTTCAAAATGTGTAAAACTAAAAATCTACCCTTTTCAGCAAGGCTGGTTAATGAATTTAAAAATTATTTTATAAAAGCCATACATGAAGAATTTCAAAGTCTCTTCTATTTTGCAGGGTTACAAAACAGCTTCTTGTTTCTGAAAATGGGTGTTTCAAACCTATTTCAAATTCTTATCAAAATACTAGTTAATTGGAAAAAAAAACAACCAGTTTTTGGTGCAAAATTGACAGGAAGATTAAAATTTTGATGGTATCTCTGAAAATTCCTTCAGTGTTTTGTTGTAAATATCTCAATTGTCTCAATGGCATACGTTTTGTTTATCCCAAAGTTTCATCTAAAATTAAAAAGAGAGGAGGCATCGCTTTTTTGTAATAGTAGTTACTCCAGCATGCTCTACGTTTCTGTACAGAGCACTGTCTTTTTATACAGGTTTCGAAAGGGAAAAAGATTCTGTACTAGTCCTGCTCCAACCTCAGTGGGAGAGAGGCTCCCTCCTGTGGAACGCGAGACCTCCATAACTTTTCACTTACACTATACATTAAAAATCCCATATGGAAGTAAGACATGCTTTATATAGCTATAAATTCGTTACATTTTTGAGGCAATCAAGAAAATAGGATAGTTAGACAAAAACCTGTTATCAAAAACGTTGAAATTAAAAAATATGGGCATTAGACTCCCAGTGAAATCTCATCAGTATCCCTTACTGAATTGGTTTCCACACAGCTGAGATTTCTCCATTTATTTGACGAGATTGGTCGGGAAACCTTACTAAAGAATGCTTCTTTCAAATTTTCTAAGGAAAGGTCAATCAGGTTTGAAGAAACTCATGAAATACAGAGCGATGCAGGAATTTCCAGTTCAGAGTATTTCCCGTTTAAGAAGGGCACCATTCAATTGCTGTGAAGTCAAAGAGTTCACGAAGAATAAATCAGGAAGCTCCCCTGATGCCATCCTCTCTTTGTTCTTCTTTCCTGTTTAAAAAACAAACAAACAAACAGTCTTTGTGTATTTGCAGATGTGCAAAAAAAGATGTGCAAATGGATGATGCTGACTTTAATTAACATTTTCCCTTTTTTTCTCAGGGAAAGGAACACAAGCCTGTTACTTAAATACTGAATAAGTAGTAATTCTTAGGTATATATCTAAAGCATGATATTAAAGACTTGTTTACCTTATTATAAAAATTCTACAGATTAAAACACTTATTCAATATAGTCTCTGTCTTAATTTCCTCCTTTTATCCTCACATGCTTTAAAAATGCTTGGAGCATTCTTAGAGCAACATTCATCGAAGAAAAGGAAATAATGTTGATTTAATATTGTCCTGGGTTTGTCTAGGATAGGGTTAATTTCCACAACCAGGATACCCAGACCAAACCAGCCAATGGGATACTCGATACATACTGATGTCATGGCCAGTATATATAAGTGGGGGTTAGCCAAAAGGGCACGCAGTTTCAAACAGCACCACAGCGCGATTGGCTCAGTTCCGTGCGGCATGGCGGTAAGCAGCGCGTTGTATATCACACGCTTTGTTATTGTTATTACTACTGTTTTCTCTCTCTGTGTGTTGTTCAACTAAACTCTCCTTATCTTAACCCATGTGACTTCATTTTTACCCTTTCTTCCCCTCCTCCTCCCCTACCCCTCTGGGGGTAGAAGGGAGGGAGTGAGCAGCTGCGTGCTGCTTGGTTGTCAGCTGGGATTAAACCCCAATGGCCCTTTTTGGCACCCAGCGTGGGGCCATACTGAGGATCAAGACAACAACAGATCTGACCCAAGCGTGTTGAAACAATCTTGCTATATGCATTTTGTATATTAGTCAAGCAGTCCATGGTCACCACGTTGGCCCATTTGCTCACATGGCAGTGTTACGTAAATCCTTATGTACACTGGGTACTCCCCATGGTGAGGTTTACCATCTCTGGGAGATGGATCAGGACTGTCATGTTGCTGTATTTGATATTGTCAACCTAGGATATGATTATACCTCTGGTTACAAGGTTAAGCTTGTTTGTGGCGTTGTCATTTATTAGTAATCTTACCCAATCTACGGGCAAGACAGGGGAAGACACTTTGTCAGCTTTTGAGAATTTTGAATATCCTTGGGATGGTCAAGCCAGTTTGGTCTTATTGTTACATCTCCTGAATGTGTCTCAAGTCTTGTTTAGGTTTATACAAAGGTTTTTTAAGAATAACACCTAGAGATCTACACCAAGGCTGGAGTTATGAGGGCCAGGTTGTGCGAGAGAGCATGAGCCAGTGCTTAGGACAGCGGACCCCTCCAGTGTTTTGGAATATTACCCCTGATCAAGATCCTGACAAACTAGTAAAATATTTGTCCTTATGTACACTGGGTACTCCCCATGGTGAGGTTTACCATCTCTGGGAGATGGATCAGGACTGTCATGTTGCTGTATTTGATATTGTCAACCTAGGATATGATTATACCTCTGGTTACAAGGTTAAGCTTGTTTGTGGCGTTGTCATTTATTAGTAATCTTACCCAATCTACGGGCAAGACAGGGGAAGACACTTTGTCAGCTTTTGAGAATTTTGAATATCCTTGGGATGGTCAAGCCAGTTTGGTCTTATTGTTACATCTCCTGAATGTGTCTCAAGTCTTGTTTAGGTTTATACAAAGGTTTTTTAAGAATAACACCTAGAGATCTACACCAAGGCTGGAGTTATGAGGGCCAGGTTGTGCGAGAGAGCATGAGCCAGTGCTTAGGACAGCGGACCCCTCCAGTGTTTTGGAATATTACCCCTGATCAAGATCCTGACAAACTAGTAAAATATTTGGGAAAAATACAGTGACAACTGGGCAACTCCAGAGAGACACAAATCACTGCAGCGTGCTGGGGCCTGGCCTGTGCCTACCGAGCCCTGCTAACACTGTTCAGTGTCCTCGAGGGGAAGAGAAGGTCTCCGGGCCTATGAACAGACCAGCAGGCACTGCGGCTATTCCAACCCTCGTGACAAGCACTGTGGCTGCTCAGATCCCGGTGGCAGCTGCAGCAGCTGAACCAGAGAACCAACCCGCACCAGTAGCAGTCACTCCTATGCAGAACAAGAAATATACCAAAAAAGCAGTCTGCTTAATGAAGGATGATGATGAACCAGGACCACCACACCTGATCTGGAAGGGACAGAAACCAGAGGTGACCACCTAATCCCTAGACCTGAGTGAGCTGTAGGGTACGTGAAAGGATTTCAGCTGTCGTCCAGGCAAGTGCATTGCTACATGGCTGCTCCAATGATGCGATAACAGAGCCAGTGGTTTGGAATTAGAGGGTAGAGAAGCCGAGCAGCTGGGATATCTGTCTAGGGAAGCGGGCATTGACATGGCAATTGGAAAAGAGACACGAGCTCTCAGCATCTGGAGGTGGCTTCTGTCAGGCATAAGGGAAAAGTACACCTTCAAGGAACATATTGTATGTCACTTGGATAAGTGGACCACTACGGAGAGAGGTGCCCAGTACCTGATGTAATTGGCTGTGCTGGAGGCGATTTGTAACAATCTGAATGAAGAAAAGCTACCTACAGACCCAAATGAAGTTCAAAACACGCTCTCCATCTGGTGGAAGTTTCTCGGAAGTGTACTACCGTCTATGGCAATAGTGGCCTGGGGTGAGGGCACGGGACACAACAGCAGATGAAGCGGCTGACCAACTCCAGCAATACAAAGGAAGTCTCTCTTCGTCCCTACAGGCCTGTGTCTCGGCTGGAGGAACAGTCTCAGGAGTTCTGGCTATTCAGGGAGGACATGTCCTACTCCACACCTGTACAGGCCAGTATGGCCTCAGCTGTCAGGAGAAGGCTCTCCTCTGCTCAAAGGACAGTATATGGAAGGTACACACCATGAGGTACCTTGTGGTTTTACCTACGTGACACGGAGAGGACACGAGGAAGTGAGCTGGAAAGCCCAGTTTGGTCATAGAGGCCTGAGCACCTGAGTTGTGAGGGAAAACAATCATGAAAGGGGATTCTCCCAGGAAAATGCTGCCTCAGTTTCCAGTGAGAAATTCCCTAGACAGAGTAGAAGGGCTGATCTTACTCCTGATTCACTTGAATGGACTTTTAAGTTATTTTCACAGGAAGTGAGTGACTCTGATCAGGATTAGAGAGGCCCTGCCTGCAACCAGGTGGAGGAAAGGTACAATGGGGTTTACCGGACTGTCTGGGTCGGATGGCCTGGCGCATCACACCCACGGTAGTTCAAGGCCCTAGTCAATAGTGGTGCACGGTGTACTTTAATGCCACCAAGTCAGAAGAGTCAGAATCCACTGGTATTTCTGTGGTACAGGGGGATCCCAACAGCTCACTGAATTGGAAGCTGAGAAATGAGTAGTGGTCATGGGAATGAGTGGCATGAACACCCCGTTGTGACTGGCCCAGAGACTCTGTGCATCCTTGACATAGACTCCTTCAGGAGAGGGTATTTCAGGGACCCAAGAGGGTACCGGGGGGCTTTTGGTATAGCCGCCTTGGAGACAGAGGACATTGAACAGTTGTCCACCTTGCCCAGTCTCTTGGAGATTCCTTCTGTGGCAGGACTGCTGAAGGTTGAAGAACAGCAAGTGCCAGTCGCTATTACAGCAGTACGCTGGTAACAACGTCGCACTAACTGAGACTTCCTGATCCCCATTCATAAGCTGATCTATCAGCTGGAGAGTCAAGGAGTGATCAGCAAGACACGCTCATCCTTTCACAGTGCAAAAACTTGGCCAGTGTAAAAATCTCATGGCAAGTGGAGACTGACAGTCGGCTATCATGGCCTGAATGAAATCACAGCACCACTGAGTGCTGCCATGCTAGACGTGTTACAACTCCAGTATGAACTGGAGTCAAAGAGTGGTACGCCACAACTGATATTGCGAATGCATTCTTCTCTGCTCTATAGCACTGGAGTGCAGGTCACAGATTCACAGACTCAGTCTGCCCTAGGACAGGAGGTGGAGCTCCTGAACTTGTGCAACAAGTCGATGACATCATAAGATAATACAGTGGAAGAAGTTTTTGA
>NW_010395776.1:12408-24167 GCF_000710305.1 Buceros rhinoceros silvestris | reverse complement strand
GGTGGTTTTGCCATAAAATGAAGTAAAGAGACCTGCACAGTTCAAATTTTTAGGAATAAAATGGCAAGATGGACATCGCTAGACCCCAATGGATGTAATCAACGAGATAGCACCTATGTCGCCACTGACTAATAAAAAGGAAACACAGGCTTTCTTAGGTATTTTTGGTTCTGGAGGATGCATATCTCAGACTACAGTCTGATTGCAAGCCCTCCCATCAAGTGACCCAGAAGAAACACTATTTTAAATGAGATCTTGAGAAGCAACAAGCCTTTGAACAAATCAAGCAAGAAACAGTCCATGCAGTAGCCATTGGGCCAGTCTGGGCAGGACAGGATGTTAAAAATATGGTCTCCCCTGCAGCCAGGGATTATGGCCCTGCCTGAAGCCTTTGGAAGAAAGAACTCGGGTAGACCCAAGGCCAACCCTTCAGGTTTTGGAGTCCAGCATATAATGGACCCGAGGCCTGCTACACTCCAGAAGGAGACACTGGCAGCATATGAAGGAGTTCAAGCTGCCTCAGAAGTGTTTAGTAGTGAAGTAGAGCTTCTCCTAGCACTTTGGCGCCGGTGCTGGGTTGGGTGTTCAAAGGAAGAGTCCCCACTGCACATCATGCAACTGATGTCACGTGGAGTAAGTGGGTTGTGCTGATAACACAATGGGCTCAAATAGGGACCCCTGGCCACCCAGGAATCCTGGAAGTGATCACAAACTGGCCAGAGGGCAAAGATTTTGGAATGTCACTGGAAGAGGAGGTAAACTGTACTGAAGTGGCCCCGCCATGTAACAAACTACCAGATAACAAGAAGAGATTTGCCATGTTCACTGATAGGATCTGTCACATCATGGGAAAACATCGATGGTGGAAGGTTGCTGTCTGGATTCCTACATGATGAGTCACTGGAGCTGCTGAAGGAAAAGGTGAATCGAGTTAGTTTGCACAGGTGAAAGCCACCCAAGTGGCTTTAGATATTGCTGAGAGAGAAAGGTGGCCAGTGTTCTGTCTCTATACTGACTTCTGGATGGTGGCAAATGGCCTGTGGGGCTGGTTACAGCAATGGAAGCAGAGCAACAGGCAGAGCAGAGGTAAACCCATCAGCTGCTGAATTATGGCAAGATATTGCTGCTCAGGTAGAGAACCTGGTGGTGAAAGTACATAGCTAGGATGCCCATTTACCCAAGAGTCGAGGCAGTGAGGACCATCAAAACAACCAGCAGATGGACCAGACTGCTAAGGTTAAAATGTCTCACGTAGACCTGGATTGGCAGCATAGGAGTAAACTATTTTTGGCTTGGAGGGCCCATATTACTCTATAGCACAGGTCATCCATGAATGCAAACCATGTGCTGTGATTAAAACAGCCAAATGGTTAAAAGCTCTGTGGTATAGAAGGCTTTGGTTGAAGTACAAGTATGGGGAGGTCTTAGCAAATACCACCTTGTCAGTTAACTCTAGAGGATCTGCCAGTTGAGTTGGCCCTGCTCAACCAAAAGTCCTCACATTGTAGAAGGAGATAAAGTCCCTGTGAAGAATGTATTAGGGAAGGCATTCTGGGTTAGTCCTGCTTTGGGCAAAGGCAAACCCATCCATGGGATTACTTTTGCTCCAGGGCCTGGGTGTACTTGGTGGGTCATACGAAAAGATGGGGAATTCTGATGTGTACCTCAAGGGGGTTTTATTTTGAGTGAGAACAGATAGTAAATTAAATTGCATGGTATTAATTACCAAATATAAATGAATGAGGGATGGACTTTGAAACCGAGCAAGGGGCAGAGGTGATGGAACTTGAACAGGCTTCATCAACTGGTGACCAGCAATTTCCTCAGGATCAACATCTTCAATCCGTGAACCATAAGTATGGGAAACAACAGATATACCAGCCTCGAGCTTTGGATGTGGCACGCAAAAATCCAACACCATCTCTCCTGCCCTGAGACTGTTATGACAGACAGGGCCCAAAAGTTATGGGTTAAATGAACTCAACAGACATGTTGTAGAGATGGCCCATAGATTAAAGGAATTATATCTGTGCATATGCACGTATACAGGATAGGTCATGTACCAGATTTGGGCATGATGTAGACGGTATAGAATAAGGGTGAATGATGGCCTGTGATCAGCTAGGATAGGGTTAATTTCCGCAGCCAGGATAGCCGGACCGAACTAGCCAATGCGATACTTGATAGATACTGATGTCATGGCCAGTATATATAAGGATGGGGTAGCCAAAGGACATACAGTTTCAAACAGCCGCACAACACGGCATGGTGGTAAGCAGTGCGTTGTGTATCACACGCTTTGTTATTGTTATTACTACTGTTTCCTCTCTTTCTGTGTTTTTCAGCTAAACTCTCCTTATCTTAACACACGTGGCTTTATTTTTACCCTTTTCTCCTCTCCTTCTCTCTCACCACCCCCCGGGGTGGAGAAGGGGAAGTGAGTGGCAGTGTTGTGCTTAGTCGCCAGCTGGGATGAAACGATGACAAATACTATTAAAGAAATTTTAAAACAATTCTGCATTTTTAATTACATTTTGCTTTTGGGCCCTTCTTAATCAATGATATATATGCAATATCATTGCTACGTTTCCAGTTCTCCATTTCTTGCGCACCACATATTTAAGAGCTTAGTATGTTCTCATTGCAGAAGATAATCAGAAAATTCAATCAAGGAGAAATATTTGTCTGAGTTTTTGATTAGTCTCATTAGATTTTTTTATTGTTGCATTGCAACATTACCTAGATATTAAAATATAAAAAAACCCCAAACAACCCAAATAAACAGTGTGGTGCATCCATTATATTGTTTCCATTTTTAACAACCTAATTCAGTTTACATAAAATGCACAATTTCTGTGCATTTTATCCTGGATATATAGGAGCTACCACAATGAGGATAAGCAAAACAATCCTTTAAGTTTAGCATGCATATATATTAGGTTTGCAGGAATATAATTTATAAATAAGTGTAGACAATGGTTATTTCAGTTACAGAATTCTCATAAAGAATGTATGGTTTAGCAATTTTAAATAAATATACTATAGCAGATCATCCCACTTTTGAAAGTTGAATATTTTCTTTGATTCTCGAGCCAGTTGCTGTTTCTGGATAGATTATCCTATTGAGATGTTATTGTTTTGTAGAGTAAATATTCCCTGGATAATAAAGTTCAGGTTCTGTTCTCAGTGACTAGTTCCATTAATCTTATCAGTGGTGCACAGTAGACACTGTTGTGTCCTGTGTTTTTAAAAGCACTACTTCATCCACTTAGTCATCAACTTTGATGTCAGTCTCATGTTGCAGGTTGATGTGTATATTAATAGACTTTTTTTACCATTCTTTAGAGTTTTTAATTTCTATAGATCACCTCTGATTGTAAGATGAATATTTATGTTTTACTGAGATAAAACCACATATTTTTATTTTCCTGACAAAGTGCTGAGTCTGTTTCATTTAGGCAGACCATATCATGGTTTTAAACAGTTAACATTTTTAATGAAATATATAGTATGCATTTGTAAATAGACATGAACTGTTTTCTTAGTGTAAGTGAACAATTTCCTTACATGTAAAATACCAAAACCATGCCCGCTGATTTCAGTATGCTTGTACTCTGGTCAAATGGCAAACGTCCTATTTTTCGACTGAACCGATACTTCTGTATGTGCCCAGCACAAGCCAGTGGTACATATATATGTTTATGAAATGATTCTTCTGATACTGTTCAGAGAAAGGACGGTAACACCAGCTAGATGTGTATTTACAACGCAGCTAGCTCCTCGGTTTAAATTCCATCTTGCCATGGTAATGTGGCAAATTATCTCACTCTTTATCAAAATGGCTCTCGAAAGTCTCAGTAATTACACACAACATAAGTAATTTCATTTTAGAGAGTATACAAGAAGGAAGATGAGCATCCACATATTAAAATCTAATGCTGCAAAATCAGATGCAGCTGTAAAATTAGAGCTCAAGTAAATAATCTGCTCAGTATAGCAGGTCTGACTACAAACATAATTACTCCTTTTGTAATTAATTTTAATTAGGTGAGAAGAAAATAAGTAGACCGGATTAGTAAACAAATCTTAATAAACATAATGAAGAATGTCATTGTATCAAAATCACCTGATAACACTTTCTTTTCTGCTATTAGGTGAGTACATTCATCTGTTTTCTCTTAAAATATGTATATTTAATTGAGTTTCTGCAAGAATAAGAGGGCTTCCAGTATATTATTTGTGTTACAGACATAATTTTTTCCATTATAATTACTATAAGCATTTGGCCATGTCTTGGATAGGTGGGTCAGAAATTAAATTGCAGGCAAATTGTATCTTGAAATTACACAATATTATTTTGATTACATTTTGGAATTTGATTTGGGCATGCAGATACCTGGATTGCCAAAATCACAGACTCACAGAATAGCTGAGGTTGGAAGGGATCTCAGGAGATCATCTAGTCCAACCTCTTGCTCAGACCGAGGTCAGGCAGACCACATTGCTCAGGGCTGTCTTGAGCCAGGTTTTGCATATCCCCAAGGATGGCAGCCCCACAACATCTCTGGGCAATCTGTTCCAGTGGACGATTGCTCTCGTAGTATTCTTTCACTGAGTATCACTAAGATACCATGGAGTGACAAGTGGCAGCATCAGGGTCTATCAGAAACTCTTGGCACCAGCTCAGTCAAAACCAGCAGGATCTGTGATGCCACCTTTTCCACGCTCATGCAGAGTGGGTGGGCAGTATTTCACCACACCTGGGGCTGGAGCATGGCAGTTGCTCTTTGCCAGTGTGTCTTGGCTTCCAGACCCTCTGCTGTGCTCAAGGCAGGGTGGGTGTCACACAGACACTTTCCACTCCTTGCTGCCCAGTTGAGAAAGGACATCAAAGTGAAGACCATCCCAGCTGTATGGGGTAACCTGCATTGTGCAAAGCTGTTCTGCCCACCATGCCCCTTTCCTGGTCCCAAAGACTTGAGGGCGGTCTCAGCCTGTTATTTTAGTATAAAGGATGTTTTGGCAGCGTGTAACGCCTACATGTTTTTGCCACATTGCTGTCTCACCTGAGCTCTGGAGTCACTCTAAAGTCTCCTCAGCTCTGGCCACACATGGAAGAATTGCCTGCACGTACACACACATATGAAAGCCGTATTCCTCTGTGAGCACCTTCCAACACTACAGTGCATTCAGCTGGTGGACTTTCCTTCTGCTGAGGGCTGAAGCAGGTATTTCTGCTGTCCATGGACAGCTCAAACCAGCACTTGCAAGAGTGCAGGGTGAGGATGCCCCATTCTCAATACTCCCAGCTGGAGGAGTGTGGTTAGAGGGTGATCAGCCCCCTACCTTATATTAATCTGTGTCTTGCTGATGGAGCAGATAGGTTACTTGTGCTCTAAGAGTAGGTCACTCTTGGAAAACAAAATCCAGAGTGAAATGAAGAATAGAAGTACTCCAGGAATATGCTGAAAGACCATATTCATATTGACTTGGTTCTAACCAAAGGAAGGCTTGATAAACTGAACAGGAAAATGTCTGTCTGCGCTCTACTACATTGGCTTACAGATGAGTGCTGGGCCAGTTTGCGAGTTGTACTTCTGAACTCCAGGGAGACTTGTTCAGTTCTGTTTTTCTCACCGAGGTGAGAATAAGTGCATTTGAGAAAAAGCTTCATTCCTGGTATAGCTAATCCTTTGAGGTAACTGGAAGCTGGATTTATTTTAACACTGCAATTCTATGTTTTAATTTTTTTTCTAATTGCTCATAACAGTGACACAGTTAGGTTTTTTAAGATCAGGACCTCGATGCTTCACCACAGAAATGGTGTGGCAGACAGAACTGAAGTGTAAGATTATCCAACATTACAATTTTATCATCTGTCTTAACTGAGGTTTAGAGGATTTTTATTCCAAAGAAAAGAATGTAAATAAAGCTGTGATGGTCCATCGCATTTTGGTCTGTACTGAGGCTGAGAATAAAGGTCATTTACAATGATTTGTGAAAATTACCCTGATCAATTAAAAATTGGCCTCATGGCCTCATCTTATCTCACACAAACAGCCTAATACAACAGAGCAATAAATTCCATTCCCTGAAAGGCCGGCACTGGGATTTGAAGTGGTCTTATAAATTCCTTAAATTGTCAGCCCTAGACACTTCTGATTTCCTCCTTCTCTTGCCTCATGATAATCACCACAGCTTGGAGGACACATGAATGAATAGATCTCCAATTCCCGGGCCTGCATCTATAATTAAAAACATGGAATGTCTTTCATTAGCCTTGGCCATCTCCTTATTTTACCCCAGATATAAGATGCAGCTTATGAGGTGTCCTTCTATGGAAGCTTGTGCTAAAAGGGCTGTGACTGACTTTTGAACCTCAACAATATTTATATCACCTCTCCTAACCGTGTCTTAGCTTTTTTCACCATATCCTTGGATATCACGTGGCAATATTCAACTGATCTCAGAGCTTTCATGGAAAAAGAGAAGACTAAAAAGGGTTATACAGAGGGATCATGACCCAGGACCATATACCAGTTCCAGAGCACTCTTCGTGCTAGTTCACTAAACAGACCAGTATTCACCTGAAAAGCTGTTTTCCTTTACTTAGGAGTACATTGGATTTTCTTTTATATGACACATGTTGAATTATATTTTTGACACAAGCATGTGTAAGTTTTGTGACACTAGTTATCTACCTGGCAATCTTAACATCATTCCTCTCTCCCCAGTGGCTCCTCCAGGATTCTCCTTCGAGCTCCTTCCATTTTTAATCTTTTATTTTTTAACTACAGCTTTGTTGACAACTATAGCAGTTCACATGTGAGCCAAACTCTCTTACAACTAATTGAGATTTTTTTTCATTGGCATGATTTTGGATTGTACGCTTCACTTCTTTTTACTTTACAATTATGAAGTTAATTAAATAATTCTGAACACAAATAAAAATTATAACTAGGCAACGTATGAATAGATATTAGCTTGTACATACCACATAATGCTTGTAAAATGCCTTTTTATTTGTCAACTGCAGGGCAATTAGTGTATCTGTGACTGTCAGATGAGAGTTTAATAATCTCTGAGCATGAGATTAAACTGTTGTTTAAATCAGCCTTGTGCTTTGCCTTGTTTTTTAATACAGCAGGATTTAGCTTTCTCAAGATAAATTTTCCTGTGTAGGTTTGAAAGACCTAAAATAAGGAACTAAAACAAAACAATAATACAAAGATGACTTCAGAAAAACCTAATTTAACCCAGGAAATGAGATTTAGAGTTAATTCAAAAAAAAAAAAAAAAAAAGTATGTGGTAGAAAGATCCTGGCTTTGAAAGATAGCTGCTTTTCTGCCTTCTCAAGTTTCTTTATATTCATCACTTAGAAATGTGACTTAGCACTGGGACAAAAAACATTCCCTGGTTTACGAGCATAAAAGCCTTGACAGAGAATGCACCACTGTTCATATTTAAAGCAGCTGTTTAAAACAAAAAAAAAAAAAAAGAAAAGAAAAGAAAAAAAAAGAAAGACAAGAGGAAAAAAGAGAGAGGGGAGAAAAAAGAAGGCTGCAGCACTCCCTTAATTTTTTCATTCATTCCCCACAAAGAGCCATCTTTCTATGCCTTTACCAGTAAAATGAATTGGAAAAAGAGACAACGTATTTCTCTTGTCTTTAAGAAATGTAGGATTCAACTACCATTGAAAATGGTAGGGTGTCTTGTTGTAAGGAAGAGCAAGCAATCACTTGTTTGATATCAAAAGAAAGTCCCAAATAATCAATGTTTTAAGCCCCACGAATCTTGAGAAATGAAGTATGCTGATGGATTCTCTATTGCCAGGTAGTTAAAGTACCCCGCCCTCCCTCTTTCTTTGCAAAAAAAATTAACTCCCTGTCAGACACTCCTGATGTTACAGTGGGTTACACTCCTGAAAAATCAGCTAGAGCAGGCATCTGGCAGAAGATAGTCTAAAGCACTACAACTCAGAACGTGAAAGCATAGCTGGCAACAGAAGAGTGTCTGGAGATGAGAGGTGTTATTTCAGCTAATGTTGCTATCCAGACAAAACAGAACAATGTAGAACAGCAAAGTGAAGGAGTTGTTTTAAAAATGCTGCTAGCATGCATTAAGACAGAAAGAATGTAATAAAATTACCTCCTTTTACTGCTCCTAGAAAATGCTGCATAAAATGTTGAGATTTTTATGCACGTTGTTTTGAAATAGCTTAGGAGTTCACATATGTAAGAATATGGAATTCTGTCTCCATTTTACATTTCTTTCAAAAAAAAATGTTGTGAGATTACAAAGACATACTACACATCAATTATTATCCATAGAAATAAAATCAAGTTTGTGATTTATACTCCCTAGTTGATGGCCAAGGAAGATATTGAGAAAAGCCCCTTGGGCACTTGGTTACCTCCAGGTGACATGGAAAATACACACAGAACACACAAAGAATGTTCATACTCACTGTTTTTTGGCAAAGCCATTTTAATTCTTCAATTCTAATTCTTTCATATTGCAGTTTCTTTTCCTTCTCTCTGGTTTTATTTGGGGAATAAAAATGTACTTGCAAGATTAATCTCACAGTATTAAAGCCTCGCTTCCTAAAGAAGCTGGAGTTTATTGCTGAGATCGGTCAATCCTTCATTTGAGTAATTTTGAAAATTCAGCTTATTGCAGTCAGGTTCATATTAAGGTTCTTTCAGTTTTATGTACTGATCAAAATCTAAAGTTCTTATCATATTAACAGGCATTTCAATGACAGATGAGTCATTTTGCAGTATTTTGGAATAGCCATTCACTGTTGTTTCTCCTTCCATTGTTTGCTCTCTTGCGTCTTACAGCTGAAAAGTACCTCCACCTTTAATTGTTTACTCTGACCCTTCCCATTGCAAATTTTCCTTAAGTTATTTATTACCAGATTTGTGTTGGCCAGGCTAGAACTGTACATACTCTATGTGTGTCTTAGTTCTGACATTTCCTTAACTCTAAATCCTTGAATTTATAACCTTGGTGCTCTTTTCCTGTAGTCCTTTAAATTTAAGCTGCAAGCTCTAATTTACATTGTCTGTCAATGATTTCAGAACTTTTACGCCAGGTACTAACTCCCAAGGCAAAGGACCTTTAAATGATATTAACTGTCTCCTGTGGTTAGATGTAGTGATTTCAGGACCTCTTTACTCTGATGGTTTCACAGTAAAGTCTCAAGAAAGAGAAGTGAAATCCAGTGAGCGCTGTCTCCAGTCTTAACATCGCATGCACTCTTGCCTTATTTCAGCAATTAGTCCCCAGTAACAAAGTCAGAAAAAACAAACACCAGAGGCTGACAAGTACTTTTGTGTTCACAGAACTGAGTCGCTTTCTCCTTCTTTCCCTCTGCACTTCTACCCTGATTTGTCTCTCTCTCTCTCTCTCCCTTTAGGCTGAGCCATCAAGGCCAGCCATAGTGCTGCTCTCACATCTTCTCCATTCAGCATGACCGGTCCCCTGTTGTTCCTTTTCCTTCAGCAGATGGCACATGCACAGCTAATAAACACTAACACGTGTCCAAACAGCCGTTCCTCACAGTCTCAGTCGCTCTGTTGCTCCCTTTGGAGCTTCCCATCCCTGACGGTCTTTCTCTTACAAAACAAAACCACCAAAATCTCTGCATACTAGACTTGTGGTTTAAAACAGACCTGCAAAGATGGAGGAGTCACATGCAGACTGTGTGATATTCTTGTGACCCACATTGTACACACAAAGCAGAGAATTAAATGCTCAACAGCCTGCAAGAACTTGCTTTCCTACATTGCTTTTCTGGAAATTTCAGGGGAATGTCATGCTGTTGTAAATTTTGTACAAGCTGGAGAGAGGTAAAATCTGATAAAAGCCAACTAGTCAACAACTTCCAAGGGAAGAAATAGCATGTTTTATAGACCAAAAATAGTGGGGGAAATCACGCAGGCACTGAGCAGTAGCACAGGAAAAAAGAGCAGCAGCACAGGAACAAAGAGCAGCAGACCAGAAAGTCCTAAGGAAGAACTGTGTGCGTAACACTACTAGCAAGGATTTGAAATACCTGTGAGATAGCTTAGCCTGATTCTCCTCCCATGTGCTTGACAATAATGCAATAGTTCCTCTGATTTCAAGGACTGTAGTTTCATTTTTACTTCAGTGAATCGTAACTTAAACTGATTTAAAGAAAGAATGAAGGCTGGCCCCCACCCTTCTCTCTAGCTTGCCTCCAGCACTGTAAGACAAGCAGTTACTTGGTAATGATAATGTTGTTAATGCCTATATATTCTTTATTATGAAGTGCTTGCATCAAATAGAAGCCCACTTGAAGATTTTTTTTTTTTAAGGAATTATTAAATCATTTGAACTGGGGTTTTCCATATTTCCCATCAATATTTCAAACAAGATGGTACCTTTCTATCTTGAAAGATACCATTGATTTACCCAATTTAGCTTGCCTCTGACACAGTTCAGGTTATTTGTGTGAAATGAAGCATCTCTGATAGAATGACCAAACTGACCCTTTCATTTTTCTCTGTAGAAGCCATCTGCCTCTGTGAGAGATTTTTAAACCATTCGTGATTACCTCATCTCAGATGCATCTCATGGAGGCTAAATTTGAGGGTAAATTTAAATCTAAAAGCTCTCCTGATGATCATAGTTAAAGCTCACATCTTTCAATCCATCATTTTGTTTGACATGCAGGAAACATCTTTATTTCAGCCATGACTTACGACTGCTACTTCAATGTAAAAAAAAAAAGATGGCATTGATGTCCAAAATAAATCTTGCAGCAATCTTTCCACCTTCAGCGGCCTCCAGGTCGCCCTACCCAATCATTACTTAATAGCCGTCATATTTTATCCTTGTTTCTCCTGAAGTGTTGTGCTTATGCGAAAATTCCTTTCTCGAGCTGTAAGCATCTGGATGGTTTATAACTTCTTTGAGTTTAAATATTTTTTTTTACTTCCATGTCACACTGAAAGAATACTGCAATCTGTATGTTTTTCAGGCCTCAACACCACAGAGTATATCAACAGGTGAACCAGAGTATATCAACAGGTGAACCTGCAAGTCCACAATGGAAATTGTGTCTGTACCAGTTTGGTCTCAGCAGAATAGAAGACCCCACAAGGTAACCTTCTGTTTCTGGAGAATGTAGTATGGTGGATGTGAAACATGCAAATTCATTGGTATTTTATGAATCTCCATTTTGGTTTATAGTGTGATAGCTTCTGCACACCCCTCATTCTTTCTTACATAAAATAACTTCCTTAAAACTTTTAGTGGCCTGTGTGACCAACTAGAAATTGTTACTTTTCTTTATTATTTGTCTCATTTAAAAAGTATAGAAGTGGAAATCTGAAAATAAATCCAAATTTTTAATGAGACTTTTTATGATATCCCAATATATTCCTGCTTTCAGAAACTTATTTTACATTTTCAGATTTATGTTTACTACAACAGTTTAGTATATTTATAGTCTCATTACTATGCTTGTTGCATCATGTAACTTACCTATATTTCCAATCTTTTTTTTTTTTCCCCATTCAAAAGGCACTAACGTTACAGAGACACAATTCAAAGTTCATTAAAGGCTGGAGAAGATCGACTCAAGCCCAAGTACAAATATTTTCTTGCTGTTATTACACAATACATGAAGGCTCTATTTTCAGCATGAACAAAAGCTAACATCTCTTCTCTTCATTGTTCTTTCTTTCCTAGCTTCTTTTCTCTTGATGAGAACAGAAAATATCACTCT
>NW_010395776.1:0-12327 GCF_000710305.1 Buceros rhinoceros silvestris | reverse complement strand
CACTCTTCCCCTGCCTATATGCAGGAGGCAGATTCCATCTTGCTGAAGGTAAGCTACAGCTTACCTCTCAGTCTTGATCCTGCCTCACAAACACTGCCTGTTTGAAGTCAAGAAGCTGACATTCTTCTCAGCTAAAGAGAGGACATCAAAACAAAACTGTCGCCTTTCAGAACATATGGAGCTGCAAAATCCTTTGAAACCTGACCATCACTAGTAGTTCCAATGCTGTCATCTTTCTTCTTCTTCCTTTGCGAGGACTACCTCAACAGCTCTTGTCTAGTTTTCAGTGGACATCCCCTAAGATATCTCTAAATACACAGAACATTTATTTACACACAGTGGATTCTACCCAAGAACTTGAGAGCTATCCCTTGTGCTTACCTTGGCTCTTACTTTTATTCTGGCAGCATCAGATCCTGCGTTTACATCCTGTAACAGATCCTGCATTTACTTCAGCTGGACTTCAGATGTCATGAAACACGCTCTGCACAACAAAGCAATACATTTCTGCTGACTGATCTTTTGGTGATGACTTTTAACCCTCAGCTTTGCTTTTCTCAATCTGGTCCTCTTCTATCTCATCAAGGGTATGACAGCTGCTCTTGATATAAGGAATAGACAGTGCTGACCATGAGTCAGTTCCTATCTTTCTGCCATGTCAGAAATGTTTGATGACTGTTTCTGCTGGTGTCCCTCCAGCAGAATTCTACTTCATAGTCAGGAGAAATTTCACTAGATACTCAGTCTAGACTTGCATTTTGTTGCTGTTCCTTTTGACAACAGTATTATAATAGTGCAGCTCCAAAAGTCTGAGTGGAATTATTTGTAAGTGCAGAAAGAGAATAAGGTCTCTAATCTGCATGTAAAAAACCATAATGAGCTAAAGAATACGGTGAGCTTCACAAAACTTAATTGCAATGTTTCGATGTGATTCTGAAGTCAAGTATTACATAAGCGTATTTTCTTATAACTCCATCAAAAATGTCATTAGTAGCCTTTTTCTAAGTTTGTAAAAGGAAAATAAACAATACTTTGAGCAATTTTAGGTTTAATTGGAGATTAAATTCAGGGAATAAATCTCAGTGCTTTTTAATTTACTTCTCAGTAGGCTACAAAGTTGTGTATTTTTTGAAAAGGGATATCACTGTGTAGGAAAAGTGGTTGATGAGTGCAGTCACACTTTTCTTCCATGTACAGTAATCCCCAAGAAATAATGTCAGCAATTATAAACCAGATTTTTAAAAACAACATAGACAAGACCTCCTGTTTGACAGCTGTAGTTGCATTTGTGCAAAATACTCAGTGTTACAATTAAAAAAAAAAGGCTCAAAGAATCAAATAAATTCATAATTAGAACAAACAAATTGTCAGCAGAAGGGTTAAAGTCCTGGACCAGAGCTCAGGATTGTTTTAGGCAACGTGCAGTAGGATATCTCCTAGAGATTTCAATTTTCTCCAATATCTAACTGGCAAGCTGGGAGTTGTCATACTGCTTTTCTCTGCCCTGTCTGATGGACTGACTTGTGGCTATTTCTGAACTAATGGACTCCAGAGTGTTTCTGAGGTGGACTCAGACTGTGTTCTGGCCAAATCCCAGCTCATACAAGCATGTAATGCACAGTAGTCCCACCTTTTCACTACCCCTCCTCACACCTTGGCTTTCAGAGGAAGGAAGTGTGGCCACAAAAGGCTAAACATTACGCTGTGCAGGTATGTTATTCTATGGCCAAATTCCCTATCAAATGATCAGCACACCAGGCAGCAACCCAAGACATTTTTGTCCCCCATACCCAGCGCAAACAGCAATCCATGAGAAGATACAACAATGAGCTCTATACTGTTACAGTTTTTGGAATATGTTAATAAAAAATACTGATATTTCTATGCTGATTTGGATAAAAAATACTTAAATTTCTACGTTGATTTGGATAAAACATGCATTCCTTGGCTCCACATACAACGAATGAATGCATACATATATGCTCTTCACATCATAAATTATTTGTTCTTTGGTCTTTTGTCCATGTGGAATTGCAACTGATTAAAAGCTCAACATCTCTGGAAAACTATTTGTGGTCCTTTTCCATAGCTATGAGTAGACAAGAAATCCAGAGTTTCTTCCTCTCCAGTGAACTCTCCTGGATGGAAGAATGAGAGCACTAGTCTGAGCTTGTCTGTGCATACTTGTGTGTGCTCACCTGAAAAAAGAAGAGTGACATCACCCATTACTTATGGCATACTGCCATACCTCATAGTAGAAGACAGAAAGCTCAGAGCAGCTTGCGCGATGGGATAGGAGAGGAAACAGAAAGAAAAAATCCTAATCTAAATAAACAGTATTCAACTTTCTTGATCTGAAATATTGCCAAGATCTTGTTTCAGGCCTGTGGAATACAGCATATATCCTGTGAAGGCAGAGACTTTTTTTAAATATCTCCCTATGATGGACAAAAGAGGAGCTAAATTACTCAGGGCAGGAGGGAATAAACAAGCTGTTGCTGATGGACCCCAGTGGTGAAAGCTAATGGAAAGTAACTCATGCATGTTTTCCAACTGTCTGCAGTTTCTACACAGACACTAATTTTCATCTTCTTTTTCATCTAAAATTCATACAATTACATGTACGCATTTTACATCTATGTATGCCTATATATTTTTTATGAAACTACTTTGTTTCTTTCCAATACTGTGCATTCTCTTATGTTTGGCATCTTGCAAGAGAACAACATTCATCTCATCTGGGCTACCGCACTCTAAGTTAGTCCAAACTTTAGCGACAGGGAGAAAGGAGAAAAAGGCATGCAGCGGCAACGGGGACTGAGAGACTCCCAAGAGAAGTGAGGGGCAGCTTGCAGGGGAAGCAGACCCATAGTCATGCAGTTCAAGTCAACCGCCTGCCGCTGCCAGAAGATTTGATCTTGCTCCTTCATCTGCCAATCTCACAGAAAACTAACCCAACAAAAAGAAAAACTTCTTGTTTTTCAGCAGCAACAAGGTAAGCCTTCTTACCCTGTGGCCAAGTTACTGCCATGCCCAACATAAAGGAGAAAGTTTGGGGAAGAAATTTCCCTCTTTGGCTGCATGTGATTCCAGGTCTAGCGAGAAAAAGGTTGAGCAGGGCTTTTAGAGAAGCTGGCAGGAGGCCTGTCTGTAGCAGAAGATGCCCATAGTGATCTTTCCAGTTAAGTGACTGGCCACTGCATTCCCAGAAACTGGCAGGCAGCACTTAACTGTGTGCAGTCCCTTCTTCCAGCTAAGACCTAGACAAAAAACGACCTTGTCTGCTTAGACTGCTCTTCAGCTGAATATTCCAGTTTAAATCGTCTGTTGAGATAAGGGCTTTTTGCAGCAGCTGGAAATAAGTTATCGTTCTCAGCACGTCTAGGGATCAATTAAGTTTCATCAGTGTTGGAAAAAGTGCAGCTTTGAATAAGAATAGCCAGCTTGGATTCAGATTAAGGAGAGACTGACTGATTAATTTAAAAATATTTCACAAGTGTCTTGCCAAAACCAAATGAAACAGAATCAATGGACACCAATGCAATATTAATTCTTGTTGGATTCCCATTACTGCCACTGGCTTCACTTTAGGGAGATATGTGGCTTGATTACTTCAGATTTTCAGGAGGTGTTTTATCCCATTATCCCATTTGGAGTTTTTGTCTGGAGTTGACAAAGAAAAGCGAAATCCGGTAGCAGGTGGCACAGCATATCAGAATAAGCTGAAGTGTACAAGAGAAAGAAATTCCTATAGTTTCAATTTTCATTAAGCTAAAAATGGAAGAGAATGCTACAGAGACCGAAATGGGATTGCATATAATTCTTAAAGATTTCACAACCTGGCAAAGGAAGCAACGATATCCAAATCTGTTAATATTAAAATGATTCTTAACTTCAGAGACATAGCACATAGCAAGGACCAGTCAACTGGCACAGAGAACTTCTACTGTTCAGATCTAGCACCTGGATTAACAGATGGCAGATACTGTCATACTAATAAATGCACATGAATTTATTATGCAACAAAAGAGCAAAGGGTAGACAGGACATAAAAAGTGCTTGAGTATATTGATCAAGCCACAGCTAGAGCATGTTTGCAGAAAAGCCACCAAAGTTTCATTTTATTTTGCAGATGGCCATAGGTAGCGAGCTAGTTGCCAAACGCTCTGTTGATATTGTCAAGTTTAGTTTATTAATATATGTAAAACATTTTGCAGTCTTTGGAATGAAACAAGCAACTCAACTTTGGATTTATTCCACTGTTTCTTCTATACAGGTAAGGACTATGTTTCTCTTGAATATTTTGGTTTAGTTCCTTTTGACCTATGGCTCTTTTTCACAAATCAAAACTATGTGTTTGTGTGTGTGTTTACACACTTGCCCTTCCTCATTAAAGCTGATGTGTATTCTACAGCACCATGGACACCTTGTGAGACAATCAAAACTACAGCAGCGTTTGGATGTCCAATTGCACATCTCAGATCTCATACAGAACTGTCAGGCAAAATATTTAAAAGCACCTCTCAGGGCAAAAATACATTACCACCAATCAGGTCAAGATAAGGACAGAGAACAATAGTGATAAGCTAGGGAAAAATCAGATCCAGAGAATCTGCCAGGACTAGAAATGCCATAATCACGGCAGAATTTAATTACTGTTCTGTAGATTTAAATGTCACACTGGGGTGTTTTTAAACACTGTACAGGCATGTTTCATGGATAAGCTAGTCGGGCAACTCTAGGGGAAAGTTTGGATTTGCCTCTCTTCCAAGTGGTATTTTTGGCTTGTGTAACAATGCTCTTATCAAGGACTACCTCTGTAATAGTAATTAAAATGCGTTTATATTCAACGTCCTTGCAGATATCGTGAACACCAAATAAAGAATCCTCTGAAACAGTGCTTTGCTTCAAAACATTAGCTAAAAAGCAGTCAAAAAAGATAACTGAACATAAAGGAATTATTAGGTGCAGAATAGGAAGAAAACAGGAAATAATTAATATATCACTGTATAAATCCAAGGTGTCTCAGCACCTTAAATATTGTGTCCAGTTCTGTCACCATGTCTAAAAAATGGCAGAGCTGAGCTACAAAAGTGAAAGCTGATAAAGATGATCTACAGTCTAAAACAATTTACATGCAAAGAGTGATTAAAAGCTTAGGAGTTTTCAGCCTGGAAAACCAATTGCACAGGAACATAATAGTGAACCGTATAATCAGTAGTAGAGAGAGGATGAGTATAAAATCTTATTCCCTTTTCTTTCGTAATACCAAAAATAGAAGACATCAAGTGAAATTATCATCTAGCATATTAAAAAACCACAAAAGGGAATATATCTTCTGATACCCTATAATTAAGCTGTATAACCTACTAGAAGAGGGCAAGTGATGATAAAAGACATTATTCAAATTCATGGGAGAAATTATTAAAGACAATTAAACACAAAAGTACTGCCTCTGACTGAAATATCCCCAAGCTGCCCATTGCTGCAAGCTGAAGTATACTAAGGGAGTACTATCCCACCTTTGTGCTGTTTTTATACCAGGCATCCACTGCTGGCCACCACAACAGTGTGGTAGGCTACCTAGATCTTTGGTCCGATCCAGAACAGATACTTTTCTGCTCTTATGTCACTCCCTAAACTGTGCTGGAAATGTCTAGGATATGAACTCCATTGTATTGTGCTCACTGCTGTCTATGCTAAAGACAAACGCCCCCCAAAAAAAAGAGTTATAAAAATAAAAAAATATAGGATATAAGGCAACTATTTATATTGCAGAACCGGATGTCTTTAGCTTGAGCCAGGATCCTGACATGGCTTACCCACGGGAAACTACCACCAAAACTGTGTGAATAAAAAGTTAATCAGTTTGACTTACTTGGGAAAAAAAAAAAAAAAAAAAAAAAAAAAAAAGAGGGAGAAAAAAAAGAAGGGAGGGATAAAGAGAAAAAACCCAAAAAACCATTGGGAAATCATTTTGTTCACAGAGTGTTTCTCAACAGCAGTTCTTGCCGGCCAGCTGGACCTGCTGGTCTTACACACAGATTGCTTATAAACTGTTCTGGCAACTGGAGCCTATCTGAGACATTCCTTTCCCAAGGAAACATGCCGGCCAGCTTTGCGACTGCTTTGTGCACAAAGCTGTTAAAGAATTAAGGATCTGACCCAAAATGAATATGCATGTACACTTTGGTTTTCTTCCAACTTAATCTCCTGTATGTTTTAGTGCATTCTGTCATTTTCTCACGGTGGCTAGTTTGGATGCATTAATCTGGCATTATGCAGATGAGTGGCTGTTATAACACATCTTTCATGTGCACATCCTCATGCTGTGGAAAAACAGTACAGTATAGAAATAGCCTCCCATCATCCATTAAATAAGATATTAAAACCAGATAAGATGGAATCTGCGATATTTTAGATATAGTTAATCCTACTTTACAGCAGGAAATGAGTAGGTGTCCTCTTCAAATCCCTTTAGCCCTGTTTTCTACAACTTCACGAAATACAATATGAAAATAATTGAGGATATTTTAATGAAATTAGTAATTTTATTTTTGCCAGGACAAGGGTTGTTGACAGCTCTTATTTAAAAGAAAAAATCCACAAAATGTTATTTTTATCTAAAACAATGCTTTTATGGGGGAAATATGAACAATAAAAACCTTTTGTCTAACACTAGAAAACAGTGTGGCTTAAAAAGTTGCTCTACGATTGTCCTCAATAACCTCATCCCACACATCTCCAAACTAGGAGCTAAAAAATAAAAAATGGTTTCCAATTTCTGGGTTACCACATTTCTTCAGGAATAGCATTTAATTCCTCTATCCCTGACTTTATATATAAAGATGAGACATCAGCCATTTGGATGTATTGTTTACTTGTACCATAAAGTGAAGAAAAAAAATATCTCACATGCAGCTCCTTACAAAAGAGGTCCCTGATAAAATTCAGAGCCTCTAAATGATATTGCATGCAATAACAACTCCAATAAACGCTGGTGGTGTGCTTCTGTGTCAACAGTTTAAGAGTATTTATACCTCCACCTACACAGAATGCGTTCCTTTACTACAGCGAGGAAAATGCTAATGCATGGAAAAACAACCACGCCGGAGACAACTCAATAAGTGTGTTACTCAAAGGAGTGCTCACAGCTTACTGAGATTAGCTCTGCTTCATTCCTTTCATTCCAAACCTTGCAAACAAACAAGTCACATTACATTGTTGCTCTTTTTAGTACAGCATCTGATGAAACCATTTGAATATGTCTTCCTAGATGTGTCCTGGCTGTCTCCCCAGTGTACAGATGACTCACGAACTGACAGATGCAGAGCACAACTTTTGTTCCAATAACTGATTAAGTGCATCTCTGAGTCTAAAAAATAAAAGGAAAAAAAATCACACCTTTAAAGTATTAAACTCGATTACTAAAGAGAAAGACTAGGAATGGTAGGATAAAACAGAGCAGAGGGACCTGGAAAGAAAAGAAAGGAGGTCAAGAGAGCAAGCCTTAGGCACAGGCAATTGCCTAGGGCAGCAGATACTCAGGCAGCAAACAGTCTAATACACGGACAGGCCATGCTGTTACTTTATCAAAGCTGAAATGCAGCATTTCCAACTTTGCCCATGCCTCCACGATGCGCATTTTTGCCTGCTTTGCTAGCAAGCCTTGAGCCAGGTGTGATAAACTGTGAAAGGAGAGAGCAGTTAAGGGAACAGTATCCATAAAATATTCAATGGCTGGGACGGAAAGGACTTTACCACCTTCCCCCAGAACTTGCTGTCCCCCCACCTCCAGTTCAGAGTGTGCAGCTAGTTCTGCCGAACACAGGCACATCTGTAGGGAGATGGAAAATCTAGACTAACCCTGTCTCCTCTCCTCTTTCTCACTGAAAAGTATCTTCCCAACACAGTTGTGTAACCAGGCTCTCCCCTGCCTGCCGTGCAAAGAGGAGCCCCACTAACAAGTAAAACAGGCCTGGACCTGGACCAATGGGGAATCTCCACAGAGGTCATTCACAGTCAGGCCTGTTAAAAACCTTATCTCAGTTCTCTCTGTTCCTGCTATCTTACCCACTGCGTCAAAAGCTTTTTACAGCATCACAAAGGGCAGATTTCATCGTACACAAGGGCAGACACACACACACCCTCTCCTTTTCTCGTGGAGACTGCTCTATCTACTTCACATACCAGAGTATGATCAAACCCACACAACTTGTGCTGGGCATAGCATCCAAAAACATGCCTTGGTTGAAAGCACTCAAATGTAGATTTCTAGAAGACCCCTAGCAGTGACATCCCTTTCCCATCAGATCAAGCTCTGTGTGGCAGTGACAGCTTCCAAAACTTCTCAACAGTCTGTGCCTCAAGCAGAGGTTTTACCTGAGAGCCGCAACATGAGCCAGCATCAGCTGCCAACCTGGTATAGGTGGGCTGGATAACAAACACCTGCAGCTGCCTGAAGAAACAAATAGAGGCAAGACTGGTGAAACAAACATTGTGTTATCACCCAAGTCGGGATGCAAGTTAGTTCTGTCCAACTACACAACAAAAAAGCCATATGGCTGAGGATCCACTGTTACCTGCAGCTTCAGGACCATCCTGAACTCCTGCAGCCCTCGGCTCTCTTGAGATGTAAAGCAAAGCTTGTGGCCATAAGGCAATTTTGATATGACATTTCTCAAGTCAGGACATTTAGTCAGCTCTAGGCTATGGCCCGTTTTTCCAAAACCAGTGGTTTCACACTCACCCACTCACCTCTTCAAAGTGAATGAAGGTTTCTGATGCTCAGTGCGAATCACTCTCATCTTGTGTATGTATATGTGTGTGTATGGGGTTTTTTCCTCAAGCAATTTGCTGCTTCCTTGAATTCTGCCTAGGTCAGGTAGAGTCCCAATCTCAGCTTTTACTGCTTTTATTGCCACGTCTCTGTTAGGAAGAAAACTGCAATCACTCTCATTTTGCCAGTGCAAAAGTAGCACTTTCCCCCTACCTGTCTCTGAAAAAAAATCTTTAAATTATCCTACAGGACAAAACAGATGATCTTCTGTTTCTCTGCTTCCAAAAATGATGCTGGGATGAATGTGGATAAATTACTGTAAGGCACTTCAGGATACAAATGCCTGCTACAAAAGACAGATGGATTGAACTTCAGCTTTATCTCCTGTGCCAAACAAAATTGCAGTAAAATACCGATCTCGGAGTTAACTCCTTCCTGGGTACTCCTCGGGTCTTTGCGAGTTACACCTTCCCGGGAGCAGCGACAGGGAGCAGACTTGGTCGTGCCGTTCCAGCAAGGGAACACACGATGGCAGTGTGGCCTCTCGCTCCTCGAAGGGTTTCACTGAGGGGAAGAATCAGCTCCCTTTCCTCGGCGGGGTGACTCAAATGATGCCAGAAGGAAGAGGACAGATGTAGAAAAGTTCAGCTATTCCTGACTAACCTGCACTTCCATATAACACCTTTAACCATAGGATCCAAAATAAAGAAATGGGGAAAAAAACCCTGAGTGAACAGCACTTCATTTTCCATGTGGTCCTAGAGATACACATAACATTATGTTTATTTAAGATGAAGCCCTTTGTGAGCTGTTTCACATTTAAATTGTGTTCATACTTACACTCATTTCCTCTAAGGTTCCTGCAGCTGAAAATTAACTGCTTCCAGGGTACAAACCCAGCATGTTCCATAAGTCCTAACACAGAGAGGAATGGGAGTAAGGGAAAGAAGAGAGAGGACCAACTACCACAACTTTAATATAATTTGTGGGGAACTTCTAATGGAGAAAGGTTGCACAGTTTACGCCAAGTACATCTGGTCAGAATAAGAAACAAGTGTTATAAAGAAATATCTGGGGTTTTGACCTGCTTGACTCCATCAGACATTGGACAGAAAGCAAGTTTTTCAGCATGTGTTTCTTCATCCCTTACTATATGCATCATAATTAAACCTATTTTTCAAAAACTAATGAGCAATCATCCATCACAAATTGCCATCCATTCAGAGATAATCCCAGCTATGTTGCTTTGAATCTGCAAACGGCACTGGTAAAGTATTTCCCTCTCAAAAGACTCGCAGGGTTTTTTTGCAATTCAGTTGGGAAAGGATGTTAACCCAACATAAGTCAACTTCAAGGAATTGCTATTGATGGGGCAATCATTTACATTACATTTTCTTATTTTTTTCAGGTAAGAAAAAGTCTTAAATCATTTCTATTTCAGATTTTGACTAAATATTGTCTGAATTGCTGTGCAGGCAAAATTCTTTCTCTCTCCCCTCCTCCCATCCCCCAAACTTTCCAGTCAGCATTCCTAGTTACAAGGAGAGAAATCTATCTCAGAAATCTCATTAAAGATTTTAAAGCCCAGAGCAAGCTGCTGTTTCTTTTGCCATGGATCTCACAAGCACAAATAAATGTGCATACTTGCAAAATAAAGTTAATAAAAATTTAACATTTCTTCCAACAGAGGCAATGCCAATGTGCCAAGAGCTTGTAAACCTGTATGTGGTGTCAGAGGCATCTGGGAACACACACTGCCAAGAGTATTTTCTAAACCCTGAATCCTTTTCAGAGGTATTTTATGTGTGAAACAAAACTGGTTCCAACCATAAAAACTATCCAGAATCCATGTTTGTGCTGAATTTTGAGAATGGAGAACAGGGCAGGGAAAGGGAGGAAGGGAAATGTTTCGCATTTTTGAGACTACTTTCTAATCTCCTCAGCAGTCCTCACTTATACGTGTGGAGAATGTAGTATCTATTGTTTACTGGAAATGCTTTTGTGACTGTTTGGATGGCAGCAAAGGGGTCTAACATAGTTTCTAACATAGTTTACATTCCTTCCTAGCTGTGATGTGTCTTCCCCATTGTTTTTCCTCCCTGATGCTGCCTTTTCTTTTATTTTTTTATCCTTCCACTTTTCTGGTAGATTTTTTCCCTGCTCACCATAGTTTTGCCACATATGCCTAAGCTCTTCATCTCCACAAATTCCTGCTCCTCTTTCCCCGCTGGTACGCTCCACAGCTTATCTCCAATCTTTCTGCTCCCATACATAACCTTTCCCCATTTATAAGGAAGGAGTGTGTCACTCCATTTCTCTTAACCAGTGAAACTATTCTCACATATCATTAACGTGACCTCCCCTGTGATACGCCACATTAGAACGAAAGGGGATGACATTAGCCAGACCAAGTGAGGAGAAAGGCCAGAGCTTCCTCCCACTCTTGAAAAAAATGGAAGAGAGACAATGAGTAAATCACGGGCAAAAGGATTCTGGACTCCTCAGCATGGACCTAGTACCTCATCTCCATCCTGAGTTTTCTGAGCATAAAGAAGATACCCCAGTTTCTTACATTAAGGTATACCCTAAGATGCGGATCACCCCAGCCACCAGTTTCTTCCCAGCCACCGTGTACCCTCACCACTGTCTTAAATTCTGGTATAAAACAAGCTACACCAGCTGATTTTGAGTCCCATTGTGTCTCTGAAAAGCAACACATGAAGTTAAAAGCCACATTAACTTTCATTTAAGAAACAGCTTTTGTGTTGAAACATGTACACTTAGTTCGTTGGGTATTTTTTTTTTTTAACCCTACAACTCTGGATCACCTACTTCTTTTTCTGAAGACCGCGCTGCACTTTCCCCAAACCATTTTATGTTCCCTTTTTGCTCCTCCTTTCAATCCACCGTGAATAGTGTTTGTTTAAAGAGCAGCTCCAGGCTGTGTCCTGAGACAATGTGAGAACTTCACCCCTCCTCCGGCTCACGCTCCGCTCGCTGAGCTGCATTTCAGTACAGATGAAGCCACTCGTCATCGCGGAGGCAGGCAGGTCCTTTGCAAGGGTAGGGCCAGACGGGGTTTTTCTTTTTCAACCTGTAATTGCGCAGTTCCCTCATCACCTCTTTACTGCGACAGGGGCAGAAGGCGGCTTCAGTTCATCTCTCTGCAAATTCTCCGGGCAGCCTGAAAAAACAAAAACAAAAACAAAACCCAACAAAACCTCCCAAACCAGCAGCCCTACAGTCACCTAACACAACCCCGCCTGAAAGTTTGATCTCCACGACAGGAAGCACCGTATTTAAAGCAGTTTTGCGTCTTCTGTTTCAGGTTGAAACTTACATACATGTGCACAAATTGCAGCTATGTATAGAAGTATCTAAAATATGTAACACAATGCAAAGGCTCTAGAAGGGACGATGCATGAGGAGAGTATATAAATTTATATGTTTAAAACGCGTGCTTGTGTTTGTGCCGGCGGGAGCAGGTGTGCCACAGGTCTCCCGGTGGATGCGGGACAAGGCGGAACAGCTCCCTCCCGCAAGCCCCG
>NW_010395775.1:32057-32518 GCF_000710305.1 Buceros rhinoceros silvestris | reverse complement strand
CTTTTCTCCCAAGTAAGGGAAGTGATAGGACAAGAAAAATTGGCCTCAAGTTCCACAAGGGGAGGTTTAGATTGGACATTAGGAAAAAGAATTTCCCCAAAAGGGTTGTCAAGCACTGGAACAGGTTGCCCAGGGAAGTGCTGGAGTCACCATCCCTGGAGGAATGTTGTGCCTCAGGACGTGGTTTATTGGTGAACTTGGCTGTGATAGGTTTATGGTTGGGCTCAAAGATTTTAAAGATATTTTCCAACCTAATTTCTGATATTATTCTATGATAAGGAACATGAATTAATTTCTATTTATTTCATTGAAAATACTTCTATTTTGATCAGTTGCTAAGTTCTATAACTCTGCAATGATTAAGCTATTTACAGTATATTAGATCAGTCACATTTACATTGAGTTAGAGCATAGGTGCCCGTGTTTTTACCCATAGTAAGGGCTTCTTTAGAAGCTTAGGG
>NW_010395775.1:9612-31984 GCF_000710305.1 Buceros rhinoceros silvestris | reverse complement strand
AAAGACAGGAACGCACACACAATGTAAAGAGAAGTTTGCCTCATCCGTATTTCACAATAGCTCAAAGTGAACCACCTTCATTCTAGAAGCCACAGAGACTTTTTTGGATGAATCTGCACAATAAGCTATAACATCCCACTCCTAACACTAGTTAGGAGTTAGAGCCATAGTTACATGGCTCCTGGGCAGATGCTGGTTTGTAGCTGGCTACCTAGGCCTAGGACCCACGTCTTCTGCTTTCATATCCACCTGCGAGAAATCAGCCGGTCATTGGTCTTTGCTGTGCCTTTTGTTCTTGCCTCCACCTGTCCTGATAGTTTAGACTAAACCCTGACAGCCAAATACCAGTTTGCACTATGTGTTTGTACAACACTGAACACAATGTCTCTCCTGATTTAGTCTAGAGTTTCTCGTCACTCCTGTAATGATTTTGCTTCCACCAACTACCTCTGACAGGATGGCATTTATTTTGTCTTGATCTGAATACTACTGCTGAAAGATTTCATATTGTTAAGGTATATTTTAAGGTATAATTTCAGAACAGTTCTCAAAATCTGATGGTTTACCGCCTTGTTTTTCCTTGTGTGATCCAATTGTCAAGCTGGGTGACATCTATCAGATCATTATTCAATCATTATTATTATTTTATGCAAATCTTGATTACTCTGTTTCTTGCCTCTGATAATAGTTGGTATGTGAAGAACTGCAGAAAGGACCCTGTCTACAAATCACCTGATTGTTCACTGTCCAGCTGAGCCACAAATGTACCGCTGTAAATATGGTAGTTCGAATGATTCTGATCTTTAGTCATTGCATTTCTTCCAAACTGTTCTTCTGCTTTGTCTTTAAACTTGTGCAAGTCTTGTGGCTTTCAGTTCTGTTTCGTATAACACTGGGACTAAATAGGAGTATTTTCATTTTGCGTATTTCCCATGAAAGAAAAAAAAAGCACAGATATTAATAATGATAATAACGGAAGAAAACCAGATACATTGATGCATTCTTTGATTGAACATAGTGATGAACAGAGTGATTTTGAAAAATTCCATCCCCCCCCCCTTTTTTTTTTTTTTTGCATCCTCAATGCAACATGTTTCTGAGTTGTCCCACACGTTTCTCTAGGTTTGCATTGCCCCCCCCCCTTTTTTTTTTTTGTTTTAAATAACCTCAGGCAATTGCTAATATTCTTTTGTGGGCAAATCTCATGCAAATGTTAAAAAAAGGTATAGCTTTATGAAGTCCTGTTTATTGAATCCTTTCCAGTTACTAGGAAACAGATATACCCCCTCTTGCATACAAGAATGACTTGAAGAAAATAATTGCATATTTAAAGTAGGTTCCAGCTTGTAAGTCAAAATCTATATGATTCATCTTTTCTACAAGGAAACTACATTCACAGAATTTAGCCACAGCATTTACAAAGATGGTTACCAAACCAACTAAAGGGACAGACAAGTTATCTTAGAAGAATCAATGTCAGCTTTTAAAAGACATAAACCCCCTCATAATATTAACTTCTTGTATATCACCGTATCTTGCTTTGGGAATCTGAATCTGACAGGGAAACAAGAAACTTTTCTTTCACTCAGTCTGAATTATACAAATATTAAAACATATTATTAGCCTGAGAAATTTGGATTTCATTTTGCCAGAATCAGTTTAACAAGATGCTCCAATTATTTTAAAGCAATTAATTTATATTCTTATGCAAAACTTTGCTATGTTAACACTTTGAAATGTAAACTGAAAGAGTTTGGGTTTTTTGACAAATTAGCAAAACAGTAAATATTGAAAATGAGAAGGACCTATAAGATCATTCAGATCAAAGGTGTATCTTAAATCTAGCTGTATTCAGCCTAATTCTAGAACATTATTGTCATACATACTGTTCACAAAAAATCTGTTAAAAATTCCACGCTTTTAATTCAGTAGTGCTATAGATAACATGTGCATTTGTATTACCACAGAAATTTCCAGTAGTGGTTATCCATTCCTGGTAGTTCTCGATTCATCAAATCCCACTCCATCTTTCCTAAAAGTCCTCATCTTCCTTACTTCTTTTTCTCTCCTTCACCTCCCCACGTACTCAGAACACCTTTCTCAGTAATTTTCTTTCCCACCATACACTTGCAGAATACATAGCTACGAAATAGAATGAGGAATACAGTAAAGGACATAGAGCAGTAAGTCTTGAGTTATCTGAGTGTACAGGTTATTTCACAGCTCAATTTACCCAAAAACTTATTTTCAGGGAAAAATTCTTTTAAAGACGTGCATTTACAGCTCAGTGTTTGTCTGAGTTTCCTTACAACTCTATGATCACACTTAATCTTCACTACCAGTTTTTCTTTCAGATCAAAGAAAAAACATTATGAGACATAGTGCTATCCACATTCTTCCCTTTGGTTAAGTTATATATTTTCTTCTGCATTACATAAACATATTAACGTACACCTCTGACTCATACTCAAAGCATATTTAACTTCTCAGTTATGTTTTTAAAGTCATATTAGCTCTGGCAATAGTTTTTCTTTTATTTTATGTTTGTTTTGTGAGTTAGACTGCCCTACCAAAACCATGTGCTTGAGAAGCAATTTTTTGCTATGTTCTGTTGCAATGCAGGTAACACAGTGATCAGAAATATGCAATGGAATCAGTAGAGATAGAAACAGAGTTTGTAAGGAACTTTGTGAAGAAAAAACATCCGTTTCTTGAAATTAATACTTTATACAGAAATGCACCTATTTTTTCAGAACTTGAGTTGAAGTGTTATTCAGGCTTGGGATGAAGTTTCTGTTTAAACAACGGAACAAGATCTGAGCCATCTACTCTACTAAGTAAGCAGAGCACTGTGAGAAAGATAGATGTGACTGACAGCTAAGGAAACCTCATGAACTTCTGAGACCTGAATCCCTTTCCTTCTCTTGTCCCTTAGCTTTTCTTTAAACAACAACAACAACAACAAAAATTGCATATTTGGATACATTTATAAATACATATTTCTATATCTGCATATATGTATGTTTCTGTGTGTGTTAATATACATAGATAGATAGATAGATACATATATACGCACACAGACATATAAACATACAAATATATATATAGCAATAAATTCATCAGAAGATTGCATGGACCTATTTCTTAACTTTGTTTTTCCTGTCTTTATATGTTTCCTAAAATCCTTCTTCCTGTGTTGTGTTTGTTAGGTTTGTAATGACAGAGAGGAAAATCTCCTTTGATGGAACATTAATCAAAACCAACATTTCCCCATTTTATAAAACATAAATTAAATGATTATTATGAAATAAATTAATGTACTTAACAGAAAAATAATTGAGAATTAAATAACTGTAGTAATTATCCATTTACTTGAAACAGCAGTATAGAAAAAATATATGGAGAAACATCTGCCTGGAATGATGCGTAGATAATGGATTCCAAAGTGGGAGAGCATGTATGCTTGCAGTCATACCACTGTTTTTATTCTGTGATGATGCTGAGTTGAATGTTGCCTGGTGAAAGTGTTCTAAACATGTTCAGTCCTGCCCAGCTGTAGAATGGTGAGAAAACTGAAGTGGGGACATGGTACACATTCATTACATTATCGGGATCTTCTGAGCAAATTTTGTGCTTTCTGGTGTAAAGAGCCGTTTTTGTGCAGTGATCCTCAAGAGTAATCCAAAATATTCAGAAGATTTGCTTTACGTGAAAGATATACTTTGTTTTCTCAGATTTTTGCAAAGGTGCTATCACAGATGATCTAATGAAGATTTTCTGTGTTCCACTATTGTGAAATGAGGCAGCAGACAGAAGGCCTGATACACATGAAAGTGTATGACACAGGTCAAGGACTAGAAAAAGGTGTTTCAACCTGCTCCAATCAGATAGTTTAGTACAGAAATTTTTTACATGTCTGAGCTGAGGCAAAAAATCTTTCCACAGAGAAACTCCCAGAGATGACTTTGTATGTGATGAGCTACAGGCATAAAGCAGTAGTTGCATAGCCTCCTAAAATGACAATGCATGAAAGAAGAATTTGCTGAAATAATGTTAATTGGAAGAAATTTTCCACTTCCCGCCCATCACCCTACAACGAAGACAAAAAGTTATAACCATACTTTATTAGTTAATGTTTACAAAGCACTTTAGATCCTTGGGTGAAAAGTACTAGATAAATGCTGAACATGATCATCATTATGCTCTTTTCTATAGTCTAGTAATCTAATTATGATGTCTACAGTATTTTCAACAAAAAGGTTATAATAAAAGTATTGAATTTTGAGATATCGTTACTTACTAGTGTTAGATATTGACGAGGCTGAGTTTTCTTCTCGGGTGTATGTCATGTACAAGTTCATTGATTATTGCCTTCTTGACACTCAGCTAAATGACTAACTTTTGCTGGATTTTCCTGCCTTACGTGTTTTCAGTAATGTAGTTGCATTTTTTATTTCAACTTTTTTACAAAAATACATATTCATATATACTGTGGAAATATTTGTCAGGACCTGAAAACTTTTTAGAGGAAGATTAATTCTTGATTATAACTTAGCTGCTGAATGTGGCTTCTTATAAAATAAATGGAGGGGAAAAAATGCAATATAGATAATCTATTATTCCTTTTTTTGTTTGTTTGTTTTTTCTTTTTTTTCCTTTGGTATCAGTATGTAGACATTTTATTTCAGATATATATCAAATGATTTCACTGGTGAGCTGAGCTGGGGATGCTTTGAACTCTACATAGTCCCTTAAACACAGGATTCAATGTTGCAATTTGGGATTTTCGAAGTCTGACCGAAATAGTTCATCTATAACTCTCTTATAGGTAATCAGAATGTGTTTAAAGGTAATTCATCCTCCCCCATCTTGGGTGTGCCCCGTCTTTCTCTTGCAAGACTTATTGAAGGAAAGTGATCATTCTTTTAAAGAACTTCTGGTTTTGAGGTGTAACGAGAATAGAACACACTTTTTTCATAGAGGATTATTTTTAAGTTCAGCTTCAGGAAATCAGCTGAAAGATTTCACCAGTGCTCTTCTCTCCCTATAAGATGCCATTCCTTTTAGATGTATGCTAGTCTGATTCATATAAAGAAGCACTACCCACTTTTTTCATAGAGGATTATTTTTAAGTTCAGCTTCAGGAAATCAGCTGAAAGATTTCACCAGTGCTCTTCTCTCCCTATAAGATGCCATTCCTTTTAGATGTATGCTAGTCTGATTCGTATAAAAAAGCACTACCCATCTCTCTAGAGAAAGCTTTGCCATTATGAAGAAAATAAATCAAGTTCAGTAAAGAAATTGAAGTCAGATTCGGAGAAACGATGAAGGAAATGTTACAGAGAGAATAAAATGGAGCATGCTGGCTAGAAAGTAGGACACAGTTGCAGGGAGGTTAAGGAAACCAGGGTTCAAGTTTCTGCTCTCAAAATCTTTCTCTATTTCATCCAGTGACAGTTTAATGACAAAACTGGGGCACGTGTGACATGCACAATGATAAATCTCCAGGCACATGTAGAAATGCAATGTGAAAAAGTTCAAAGGAGTTAGTCAGGACTTTATAAGAGTTACAGTAATGAAGTTAGGAATACAGATCTAAGTTAGTAACCTAAGAACAAAACAATGTTAGAACATTTTAATAATATCTTAGGGTTGGTATGTCAGAAAAATAATTATTTTTTTCCAAGCAAATATTCTAGTTTTACTTCTGTGTTAATAGTCCTGCTAAATGAGATTAAAAAGCTGCTTTTCCACAAAATAAAAATTCTGGTGAAGCATATTTTAGTAATGTTGAACTCTTTCTTTTTTATGTCAAAACATGATATTAAACATTAAAAATATAACAAAATATTAATTAAACAAATTACATGTCCTGGAAACCAAGATTTAATCATTTATAGATGTAAGAACATTGAAATGCTAAACCTTATGTTTCTATTTATTAGGATGAAACACATCATCAACACCCACTACTCAAGTGGGTGAGTCAAAGCTATTACACTTTTTTTTTAATGAAGCTTTTGTAGAACAATTCTCAATTTGAATCTTGAAAATAATAATAATGAAAGGAGAAGTATTTTGATTACACTTAGACATTAGGTATTATGGAAGTTTTAGTTATCACAGCTCCCTTATTATTTATTTTTTATTGTACCTGCAGATTTTCCTCACCCACTGGACATAATGTAGTAGCACTATAGAGTATCATACTGTAAACACGATTCATAGTTACCAACTGTCTATGAGCTGTTACGTGTTACACTTGTTACAGGGAATCAAAATAAAAGGTTAAATTATTAAGGGCTATATAAAATATAAATTTCTAGAGCCTGATACCTGGTTCTTCTATTTATGGTTAACAGCTTTGGGACAGATATGAACTTCCTGAACTTAATGCATAATTATCAGGTGCCAAAGAAAACTAGGGCAAGATCATGACTTTTTCATGTAAATTGAAACAAAGGACAGGAAATTGTGTGAAATGATGCAGGAAACAAGACAAAGGAAGAGTATTACACAATGAGCAATATGATTGTGCTAGAAATTGTCTAATATTAAAACCATGATGATAATTAAAATCTGCACATGCATATGCAGATTTTATCAATTCATCATTAATTAATTCTCTTATTATGAAAATAAAAATAGGGTGGCAGAGAAAGCATACATTGAAACAAACTATATGAGTGATTATCACCATAGCAAAGGTAAATTAGAAAACAAGTGAGATTTGGTTCTATTTTCTAGTATAAAAAGCAGGAGAGAATTTGCAATATACGGATAAAACAAAAGGTTGATAAAACAGGAAAAAAAGAAGTAGACTGAAAATGGCAGAAAAATTCCAGTTAGGCAATATTACTTCTAAGATATATTCAAAGTGAAGATCACTTCATCACAGAAGTTAGTATAACCATCTTCACTGATGTAAGAAAGGTGATCCTTTCTGCAATAAGCTTACGTTTCTACTAATTTTTACAACGTCAGAAATATCTTCTTTTTTGTTATTACTCTTCATTTAGTTCTCTAGGACTAACACTACCTGCCCATTTCAGAAAATGCCTAATGAGACGGCCGTGGTTTTACGTTATATGGCAAAAAACTAACTTGAGAAATATTAATTGCTTTACATCTCCTTTCTCCAGATTTTATAGGTTTCTTTTTCTGATTTACCGCTTACATGATATCTATTTGATATATCAAGACTGTATTTTAGCTTTAATCTGTCTCTATTTCCCCCAACATTTCCCTACCCTTCTGCGTGTGTTTTAGCACATTAACAATCTCTACAGTCTCTTCAGATATATTCAGATGGATATATTCCCCCTTTTCATCTATAGGAAGCTTTGGGGCTCAGGTACATTCTGAAATGTCATTGGGAAGTGAATTTTTTTTCCTAGGAACACCTACAGCAAAGACCATCCTTGTAAAACACATCCTAGAGATTAAAAGGAAAAGCAGTGCTATCTAGGGAACAGATCACCAAAATTCAATAAATTTGTGATGTCCTAATGATCAGTGACTTGCTGTGTGATCTCAAAGAAATCATTTCACTTGTAAGATGTTTGTAAGATCACTTGTAAGAACAATTGTAAGAGGTTTCCCTCTAGTTTTCTTGCAGGCCCCCTTCGCTGGACTGCTGCTATAAGGTCTTCGCAGAGCCGCCTCTTCTCCAAGCTGAACAACATCAACTGTCTCATCCTGTCTTCATAGGAGAGGTGCTCTAGCCCTCTGATCATCTTTGTGGCCCTCCTCTGGACTCATTCCAAAAGGTCTGTGTCCTTCTTATGTGGTCGGGACCCAGAGCTGAACAGAGAACTCCAGGTGGGGTTTCACAGTAGCAGAAAAGAGGGGGAGGATCCTCTCCCTTGACTCTCTACTCACTACTCTTTTGATGCAGCCCGGGATATGGTTGGCTTTCTGGTGTGCAAGTGCACATTGCCGGGTCATGTTGAGTTTCTTGTCAATCAATATCCTCAAGTACCTCTCATCAGGGCTTCTCTCAGTCCAGCCTCTGCCCAGCCTGTAGCTGTGTTTGGGATTGTCCCTACCCATGTGCAGGATCTTGCACTTGGCCTTGTTGAACTTCATGAGTTTCACACAGGCCCTCTGCTCAAGCCTTATCAGGGTCCTTCTGGATGGCATCCAATCCCTCCACCATGTTGGCGGCACTACACAACTTGGTATCAATGGCAAGCTTGCCGAGGTTGCATTCAATCCAGATCTGTGTCACTGACAAAAATGTTAAACAGTGCCAGTACCAATATCTATCGCTGAGGAATGCCACTCATCACTGTTCTCCACTTGGACATCGAGGTGTTGACCACAACTCTTTAAGTGTGACTGCCCAGATAATTCCTTATTCACGAAGTGTTCCACCTGTCAAATCCATGCCTCTGCAATTTGGAGAGAAGGATGTCCCATGGGATGGTATAAAATGCTTTGCACGAGTTCGGGTAGCTGAAATTTGTTGCTCTTCCTTTATTCACCAATACTGTAATCCCATTTTAGAAGGCCAGTAAATTTGTCAGACATGATTTGCCCTTGGTTAAGTCATATTGGCTGTCACCAGTTACCTCCTTGTTTTCCATAAGGTGTTTTCATATGCTGTAACATAGTTTCCAGGAGAATCTCTTCCATGATCCTGTCACCAGTTACCTCCTTGTTTTCCATAAGCTGTTTTCATATGCTGTAACATAGCTTCCAGGAGAATCTCTTCCATGATCTTGTTGTGCACGGTGGTGAGACTGACAGGCCTGTAGTTCTCTGTATTTTCCTTTCTTCCCTTTTTAAAAATGAGAGTTAAGTTTCCCTTGTTCTAGTCAGCGGGAACTTCATCAGACTTCCACAGTTTCTCAAATATGATTGATAGTGGCTTAGCCACTTCATCTGCCAGTTCGCTCAGGACCCACAAATTAATCTTATCAGGTCCCATGGACTTGTACACCTCCAGGTTCCTTAGTTGGTCTTGAACTGATCTCCTACAGTGGGCAGGTCTTCATTCTCCCAATCCCTGCCTTTGCTTTCTGTGACTTGTGGCTGGAACACTTGCTGGTGAAGACTGAGGCAAAAAAGTCATTGAGTACCTGATCTTTCTCAATATCCCAGGTAACCAGGTCTCCCATTTCCTTCTGGAGAGGGCCCACATTTTTCCTAGTCTTCCTTTTATCATTGACTTACCTATAAAAGTTTTTCTTGTTGCCTCTGACATCCTTGGCCAGATTTAATTCTATCAGGGCTTTAGCTTTCCTGACCTGATCCCTGTCTGCTCAGACAACTTCTTCCCAGGATACCTTCCCTTGCTTCCACCATCTCTCTGTAGGCTTCCTTTTTGTGTTTGAGTTAGTCCAGGAACATCTTCTTTATCCTGTAAGGGCTGAGCCCTTAATTACCTGACAACAATGATCCTGTATTCTGTCCCTGATTGAGCAATGTCTCAACCACTTCTGAACCTGGAACTGGGGACAGTAAGCAGCTAGTCCCAGAGCGACAGGTGTCTAGAAGGGTGGGAACTAAAGACAGTAAGTAGAGGCTCACCTTTGTCTCTGGGGCTCTCTTTCTTCACCAGGACACCCCTGCTGGTCGCGTAAGACACCCCTACCCCTCCATTAGCAGAGTCTGATGCTGGACCCCAGGACCAATGATTTCTATCTTTCTTTCCCACTGAGTGGGAGACACTCCTTGTTTCTCTCTCTCTTGGACGGCAATTCCACCAAGTGGGGCAGGACTAATTACCTTCACCCTGCTGAGCCATGTGAGCTAATCTAACTCCCTTTCTCTCCTTTGCTCTTCCTTTTTTCATTTCCTGTTTAAAATTATATTCTCTCTTGTCAAGCTACTATATAAAAATGTATATAGCTTTATATTCATGCATTACTATTTCAAAATTGTACATAGCTTTGTAATCACATTAACGCTTCTATGAGTAAAAGTTTCTTTATGCTAACAGACCCTGAGCGTTGGTGTCACTCCTTCTTACTGCACAGAGAATTCAAAAGATCCTGTGTCCTAGTCTGGCCAAGCCAGAACAGGAAGTTACACATCCATGCCAGCCTCCTGGCGTTTTTGCCCAACTTCCTGTTTGTTGTAGTGCATCACTCCTGAGCTTGAAGGAAGTGACCCTTGAATACTAACCAGTTTTCTTGGGCCCTTCTTTCCTCCAAGGCTTTATCTCACAGTACTCTACCAAACATGACCCTGAAGAGGCCAAAAATCTTCTCTCCAGCATAGCAAGCTTGCTGTGCATCCTCCTTGGTGCCCTAAGGAGCTTGAACTCCACCACTTCATGGGACTGCAGTCAAGGCTGTCCTTGAGCTTCACATTCCCCACCAGCCCTTCCTTGTTGGTAAGAATAAGATCAAGCATAGCACCTCTCCACATTGGCTCCTCTATCACCTGTAGAAGGAAGTTATGATCAATGCATTCCAGGAACCTCCTTGATTGCTTATGCCCTACTGTGTTGTCCCTCCAACAGATAAAGGGGTGGTTGAAGTCTCCCATGAGGACCAGGGCTTGGGAATGTGAAGCTGCTCCTATATAGAGGTCCTCATCCATTTGGCCTTCCTGGTCAGGTGGCCTGTAACAGACCCCCACTATAATGTCACCTGTCCCTGGCTCCCTTTAATACTGACCCATATGATCACATTGGCTGTTCATCCACCCCCAGGCTGGACATACCCCCAGCTGGTCCCTGACATAGAGGGTGACATTCCCTCCTTGCCTCCCCTTCCTGTCCTTCCTAATGAGCCTATATCCTTCATTCCAACACTGCAGTTGTAGGAGCCATCCCACTACATTTCTCTGATGCCAATAAGATCATAGACCTGCAGGTGCTCACACACATCTAACTCCTCTTGTTTATTCCTCATGCTGCATGTGTTTGCACAGAGGGATTTAAGCTGAGCCCTTGATGAAGATGACTCAAGGGCTGAAATGGCTGGAATTCCTTTGTGATACTCTTCAGTTGCTTTTCTGCTGACCTGTGATCTATCTCTTGGATATGAGCACCTATTGCTGGTACTGACACCAAACTGGGAGGAGTGGTATGAATTGTGGTTCCCCTCCCCCACAGCAACTTAACTTTAAATCTTACTTCACCACTTGGCAAGCCTGTGACTGAAGATGATGTTCATTTTCTCTGACAGATGGACTCCATCAGTCCCCAACTAACCAGATTTCTCAAAGTGAGTCCCATGGTCTAAGTAGATGAATCTCTGGCTGTAGCACCAGATCTGTAACTATTTGTTGATATGCTAGATTCAACTGACCCTTTCAAACCCCTTCCCTTTGACCAGGAGGGCTGATTAAAAAACCTACCTGCTCTTCAGTCTCCCAGTTCCAGGGCTCTGCAATCTTCCTTGATACTCCTTATACCACTGGTGCCCACATGAAGCAACAGCAGCGAATAACAGTCAGTGGACTGTATGAGACTTGGTAGTCTCTCAGTGACATCCCTGATCCAAGCTCCCAGTAAGCAACATGCCACTCTAGAGTGTGTTGGTTTGGGATAGGCCTTTGAAGGTCAGTCACCGCTCATGGTCGTGTGGTGTGCTGAGTGTTTCTGCAATGTACAGGGTGCCTGCCCTAAGTGGCAATATTTGTCAATGGGAATTAAAGGACTTGCATACCATATTGGCCCGAACCACAAAATCAAACATCTAACCTCATAGTTTACAGTACAAGTACTTAAATATTTGCATAACTTTGCATTATTTTTGGAAGACTTTGGTCATATGGTGCAAAACTCTGGTTTCCTTTAGTTGCACTTTCCTCCTAGGCACTTCAATGAATATTGGATCACATTCGAATGCCTTAAAAATGTAATATACATCCTTGAGATAAATACTGAAGTGTCTCATCCTGAACATTTCTCAAGGAACATGGGTCAATGGTACTTATCCCTTTCCCTTTGAATGGCATTAATAGCTACTCAAAGAAAGACACTGGACAATTCAAGCTCAGAGCACCCCTTCACTGAACTGTGAGAAGGAAAGTGTACACAGAAGTGTCTGTTTAATCACTTAAATCATCTGATGCACAATTTTCTGTATCGTAACTACAGTACTCATTCCATTCTCCTTATCAGTTTTTTAGTTTTACTTCCTATCACTGCAATAGAAGAATACAGTCCCTTGGCTTTCAACCCTGTCCTTCTATTATAACCCTTCATTATATCACTATTTACCTATGCAGTTCCTAGCTACCAAAAATGCTGTCAGAGAGAGTCTTGAGTTTAATATGTTAAAAAGTTTCTCTTTCTTTCTGCAAAAGCAAATTGGGAAATTGCTATGTTTTAAAATACAGCAAAAAGAAATGCATAAATTCATATCAGCAAAATGGCTACACAAAAGCAGAAAATTAAAGAAAATACTACAGCAGCATAAGATGAGATTTTAGCTATTGCTACCATCTTCCCAGTTAATCATAACATTTCTGAATAGGATGTTTCTCTTATCCTTGGTAAGAGTTGACTTTGATCTATTTGGAAATCCTTTAAAAAGAAAACTGGTAAGCATATGTAAAACATCCATTCTGTACCAGTATTTCTTATTGATAACTGATGCTTACAAGTTAAAGATTCTATAGATGCAAATGAGAGGTACATGAAAAAAAAAAAGTCTGTCTTTGAACAATTCCTACTTAATATACAGTATCTGTAATCCTTTCTAAAATGCAGTTAGTTAGCAGGACTTCATTTCCTGTTTTATTTCCTCAGACTTCAATTTTATTCCACTATTATGAATAGGAAAGATAACTCTATCAAATAAAATGCATGTACGTGAGAATCAGAATATGACACATAAACTGATATTTGGTCAAATTAAATATCTAGGCTCAGAAGAACTTTGAAAATAAAAGGGCAAAGGAATTTCAGGAGAATATATTATTATTGTTTTCCAGTTACCCTTGAAAAAGCCCCTATGATTCCTGAGAGTATTCTCCATTCACAGGACGTGCTGCTCAGCTCCTTCAAGATTCAAGGTTATACAGGTCTGATGATTTAATGCATAGGTGTAATTAGAACTGAGATGAAAGAACTCATAGTAGAATAGAGCTTGGTAGAGCAAGACTTTGTGGTTCCTGTGCTGCTCCTGTCTCTGCCTCAAATTATTTTAAGCTAGTGTGTCTCATTAATACATCCTAGTAACTTAAACCAGGACAGTGAGTAAACTGAAAACATAAGGCTGGGGCTTAAGTGGTTTATCATGATGGCTTTAGTGTGAGTATCATGAAAATCAGAATAAAAGATTCAATGTGCATAACTGTTTTTTTAAAGAAATTAGGTTTTAGCCTAAGTTAGTTTTCAGATTCAGTTAATAGGCAGAAAAGATAAATAAGTCATCTTCAGATTTGAAATACCCAAAGACTAAAACAACGATAAAAGAACTAGTAAAATTGTTGCTTTGGTGTAGAAACTCTAACTTCAAAACCGTCAGCCATGGTAGAACTTGAATCTTAAAAAAATATATATATGGAAAAAATACATGAAATTTATTTGCTGAGGTAACAGAGACTTAGATTAGAGAAAATGCACTATAGTTGAACATATATCCTGCCTATCTGGATTATTTTAACTACTGAAGGAAGAACAAGGCAGTAATATTTCCGAAGAGAGCAAAAATGCAGAGACATTGAAATAAAAAAGCACATAAGAAATAATACATTTGTGAAGGTTTTTTTGTTGCAATCAGTGGAAGGACATTTCTGAAAGCCCAGATTCATCATCTGTACTTCTAGTAAAAGTGTTAAGGGGTAGATAGAACAAAAGAGATCAGAAGATCTACAGCCAGCATCTTCAGGGAAGGAAATAACATTTCTAAGAGATGAAAAACAAGTAGTTTTTATCTGAAAATGTGATGCTCTGAATGGAGAAGTTACTATGTGGAAACTTTGGCCTTTGCTGAGAGGGGAATAAATCCAGATGAGCAAATATCACAGCTCTTTCTGGTTTTACAAACCAGGAGCTTCGAAACAGCTTGTGTTTTAGGTGTTCCGTAGGCATGCGTCTCTTCATTTCCTACAACATAAACCAGGGTTTTGATTCCAGACCAAGACCTTTCTAGTCCTGAGTAAACCATGCATTTGCACTGTAATTGCAGGGATGATGGAGGCCCTCTTTCAGCTCTTGCATGTGGGGATGTCTACAAAAGGGTGAGTGGACGTGAAAGGTCCTAGGTTTCTGTTTGAGAGCTTCTGAACTCTACTTCAAGCTACATGAAACAGACTAACCCAGAAGGTAAGTTAAAAATATAACAGTAAAAGCAAACAAGTGAACTGAAAGTGAGGTCAAGTATCCATTTCAGGAAGGAGTACTCCAGTTTCAATAACCCATGCAGTCAGGCAGCCTTGAAACTGTTGGTGTCCTGCTGATCTGCTTAACCATCTAGAGGCTCCTTCCCACCTCTCCACTTCTTGTTTAAAACTTGCTGCTTATACATGATTGTGAACTGAACAGAGTAGAGCACAGAGTAAGCAGGGTTGTGCATTCCTAGGAACCAGAGATTCTGGAAATAATTTACTTGCATTCCTAAAATCTGTGCCTTCTTTTAGTTTGTTAGCTTGCACTCAGCTACAAGAACACTCTGAAAACACTTCCAGCCTCATAAGTTCTCATGTTATTTGCACCTAAGAAAAGCTTTTGGTTATTCTCCTTCTTAGTGTGAACATGCTCACAGATCTGTAAGCATACTCATCTTACCTGGAATTTGTACCTGTATCACACTTCTTCACTGCTGGAAGCTATTCTGAATTACATGGATCAAAGCAACTGGAAAAGTCACAAGAGGCTTCAGTAAATCAGAGTCAGGCTTAACAGTTCAATTGAACTTTAGTGTTCAGTATTTGCTGTTTAGATACAAATATCGGTATTGGTTGTTTTGTTTTTCAGTTTTTAATTTTTTTTCCCTTCAAATAAGCACTCTTCTTATTTTTACTTTTCTTTTCTCTTGATGTTGTCTGTGGGTTTAAAGGCTTTGTATAGAAAACTGTTGAAAGTGAACTTACCAATAGCTGAAAAAGATACCTTTTCTCCACATTTTTTAAAAGTCTGTAAAATACAGAGACATGTGTATACCCTTGCACACATGGAGACAGTACACACACCTTTCTGCATCAGATAATTTGGCTGCTTCAGCGAGAGCAGACAATTGTTTCTTAAATTATAAATGGCAATTACCTTGACAGAAGAAAAATAGTTTTCAGTAAAACAAGGATTTAAACTATCAGAAGGCTTAATTCTATTTTCCTTTCATTTCTGAAGTGACAATTTATTTCTGGAAATACCTCTGCTAAACACTGGAATTGACTGGGGAGTGAAATAAAGTTTAATATGAGTAAGCTGCAGGTCTGAATTGCCTCTGGAAAAATAAGTACTGGATAGATAAGGATGTAACAAACTCCTAAAGCAGTAAAATTTCTGATATTTTTCTTGCATAGAGTTAATTTGTTCCGGTAACTAAACATGAAAGAAAAATAGCCAAGAATTAAAATAGCTACCTAGTGAAAAATGAAAGAAATCCTCATTTCAAGAGAAAAAAATGTGGTCTATGTTTGATTTCCATTTCCATTTCCAGTTCAGTTAGATGCTGAAAAGGCCAGATGACAGAATTAACACCTCATTATTACTATTGTTATTTTCTGGGACCTAAAGCCAGTCTCCCTATGTTATTTGTAATACATGAAGTCAGAAATTAGATTTACCAGAATAAATGAATCTCTACCTTTCCATATTAGAGGTATTTACCAACAAGCTCCTGTGCGGTATTACGTACAATTAATAGTGTCCAGATAGAGAAGATCACTGGTATAAAAAATTAGAGGCTTCATCTGATGGTTATTTTCCAAAGGAAAAAAGCTGTTTCTATATATTTTATCATCTTTCTGTTTCTTCCCACTCCAAAGTTCACTAGTTTCACAGAGGCTATCATGGCAGTAAGAAATTGTCTGGAGTTTGCATGGGAGAAAAAACAATTATATGGTGCAATACATAAACCCTTGAATACCACGATCAACTCCTCTGCCTTCCAGAATTCAAATGGTTCACTAGGAACCCATGTAAACAACTCCCATCCCTATTAAATGGGATACTAGGGAGGATAAGATAATATAAAGAGATTGTATAGAGATACCTGCATGTGAATTTTTTTTATTTCATTTGGGCCAGAGAAGCACAACACAAATTACTAGTAGCCTGGGGACAATACTCTCAGTTACTCATGTTCTCTGAGGTATACTTCCATAAGCCATATAAGTGACAGATCCTTAGCTCGTATAACTAAGATCCTTAGCTATTGCAAATTAATGACATCAGTTGAGTAAATGAGCTTTATTTAAGCTCTATTTTATTCTAAGTTGTAAGGATGAGAGGTCAGCAGCATGCTTATTATCTCTCCAAATTTATTCCTTTTATAGAATGCACAATCTAGTGAAATGTTCAGTCACTCTGTATCTAATGTTTGGATCATAACTTTCTGTATGGAGAAACTAGATTATTTTCCTGGAGGATATCTAGAACAGCACGTGCTATTAAATCTTCGGTAGAAATGAATTACAAACAGGACCAAAATTGGACTCTACATTGAAGAAATTATTTTCAATATCTAAGAATTACACTTATTTGAATGTTTCTCTTATTTGAATGTTTCACATATTTTGAATGTATTTGATTTAAAGAACTTAGAAAATTTTATAATTATTGCTTCAATAAAATTTCTGAAAGAAAAACAATAGGTAGGAAGAACAGGGAATAAAGATGTTTGTTCAATCCTGTTTGTCAGTAATCGTTATATTTATATGATCTTCAAAGATAACAGAAGGAAATCTAGAAATATTCCTTAACATGTCCTTGTTTTTCACACTTTCTTTTGTAGCTCAGCTTTTCCATGTATATGTTTAAGGACTAAATAGGATTGTCTTGAACATAAAAAACCTTATCAGCAAAGCATGCTTTTTAAAACTACTTCGAAACCTCTATGTTTAATGGTTTTTCTACATTGTTACAGTTCTTCTACATTTGTCTGTAAGTCTTATGGGATTTCTGAGATCATCCCATTTTTGTGCCCATTTTAATTATGCGTATATTGCTCTTGTGATCTCACATTTTTCAGAGTAATGTGTAAAAGATGTATTTCAAACCTAGGATTCATCAATTCAATATAGGAAATATCTTCATTAAGAAAAGGGAAAATAAATAACTCACTTGTATTTGAATAAAATGCATAAGAACTCAATTTTGCATTGTAAATTTAAGCATCTTTTATCTGTTGTGTACTTCCTAATAATTAACAAGTAGTTATAAAATAAAACAATTTCAGTAAGTGCTTTATTTTCAACTCAGAACTATAACAGTAAATGTTGGTTTTCCTTTTATATTATCACAACAGTACATAAAACAATACCATGAGCTTTCTATTTTGGGATCCCAGTAGAAGATGCATGATTCCAGTATTTCCATTTATTGCAGTATCAGATTCCTGAACTTCTATTAATCTTTAGTCCTTTACAGAAAAATTTATTGCTGCTTCTTACTTAGATTTTGCTTGTACAGTCAACCTGCAGAAAATACTTAACTAGAGGATCCTTGACTGCACTTTCTCCTTTTCTTTTCGTATGGACCTATCGACAATTCCTGAGAACTCACAGCAATTTTGAGCAATACTCTTTGTTACTTTCAGAGAAATATATACCTCAAACAGAATCTGCATTGTCCATTAAAAAAAATACAGACAAAAGTGCAGAAGGGAAAAAAAGATTGAATTAGCACAGAGTGCTCCTGACTGTTTGCTTTATTCTTCCAGATTTTGAATGTTCAGACTCAGAGAAGTTTCAGCCTGGTGTCTCCAGATGGATGTAGAAGCCTGGATGTTCTTATCCATGGTAAATAGAATGACTGATTTTAGTTTCAGTATTACAGTTACCCAGAGCAAAATCTGTTATCATTGTTTTATCTCTACATTAACTTTAAATTACTAAAAAGAAGACCCCCCCCCAACATTTTTTTTGTTTCTCCCACTGTACCCCTCCTCCTCCCCTCCTCCCCCCCACCCCCGCACCCCCCCAAGAAATATATAATCACAGAATCAAAAATTGGATGAGTCTGGAAGGTGGCTCTGTAGGTAATCTAGACAAATCCTTGCAGCTCAACCTAGAGTCAGCTAACACAGAAGCACATGCAGCTCAGCTTCTAGTATCTCCAAAGTGGAGCATCCAGAGTCTCTCTGTGCGGCCTGCTCCAGTTCTTAACCACCCTTGCAACAGAATTTTTTCCCATATATTTAAGTGGCTTTTCTTGTATTTCAACTTTGGCCCATTGTCCCTTGTCTTGTCACTGGGCACCTGAAAAAAGCCTGACTCCTCCTTCTTTACCCCCAGTCCTCATGAGGTTTTTATACACATGGATAAGGTACGCTTAAGTCTTCTGTTCTATAGGCTAAGAAGTCACAGCTCTCTTAGCCTCTCATGTGAAAGATGCTTCAGTTCCTTCATCATCTTTTTGTCCATAATTTATGCTCAATGCAGTATGGTCATGTCTTTGGGTAGTGGGGAGACCAGAACTGGACAGAGTACCCAGAGATGCTTTGCCAGTGATGAAGGAAGCGTTACCTCACTCCACTTGCTGGCAGCATTCTGCCCTGTGTAGCCCCAGAGTCTGTTTGGCTTCTTTGCCACAAGAGCGTCATACTGGTTCATGCTCTAGTTACTGTCCACCACGACCCCCTGGACCTTTTCTGCAAAGCTGCTTCCATATGGGTGGCTCCAGCCTGTATTGCTGCAGGAAATTGTTCACTTGCAGCTACAGAACTTTACAGTAGCACTTGCTGAGCTTTATGAGGTTCCACTCTACTCATTTCCACTGCCTGTCAAGGTCCAGCACTGTCAAGCACCACCACTGGTGAAACACTTTTCCCAGTTTTGTATCGTTGTAGCATTTCTGAAAGCACATTCTGTCCCATCGCACCATTATACATGACTGGTGTGCATCAATTTCTTAGCTCTGTGGATAAATCTTGATAATTATTCATAATAAAATGCACTGGCTGGCAGTGTGCTTTCTTGCTCAACATCAGTAGGAAAGAAACTTTAAAAAAAATTAAAAATATATGGAGTAATCTGCCACACACCTACATGGTTTGACAAGCCTGTCATTTTGATGACTAAATATATCTTATGAAGGAAATAATTATCTCTAAGGCTATTGACTTTCCTGGAGGGAAAATAAAACTGTCCACCTTATGTCTTTTAATCAGATGTTACTCAGTGAACTTTGCTAAGCAAGCTACTCAGAGCCTGGCATTCTCTTTCTAATTAAAAATGGTATCCCCATGAGTTCAGTGAAAGTCTTGTTAAGATTAAATTTTCAATGGTTGTCTGTTTCTGATGCTGACTGTGTTTTAGAGAGTGTCAGAATGCTTACTATCCTGGAGCAGCTATTTGTAGACAGATTTACAGGGAACAGCTGTAGGTAGCAATCCATCATATTTGGTTCAGTGACAGAATTTAATTAGCTGACAACAAAGTGAAATACACTATAAAATAAAGGAGTTGTTATTTGTGTAGAAATACATTTCCTTTTCAGGTCTTTATTTAACACGTAAGAGACAAGTGAAAGATCAGCCTATAATGATGATCCATGACTGACTCTAAAATCAGAGGCAAAAGTATCACCCCTTGCCTATGTTCATTGCCAGGGTTCTTGCCTTTCAATTAGTAATATTTGGCTTCTTTCACCACCAACACTGTTTTGGTTGCTTTCTGCTCAGTGATTTGTCTGATAAATCTGTTTTTTTTTGATTGATTATTAATGTAAGATGGGTCAAATCCTTACAGATTTATTAATTCTAGAGAAATGTAAGACTTGCCTCTGCATGAGTGAAAAGCAGCGTCAGATATTCTCCTATGGTTGAAATAGAGATTCATGAAATGCAATTAAAATTGTAAAGAATCTGTTTTCTTGGCATTTTAGTATCTACCTGAACTTGCACTCCAGTTGGGTACTTTGGACCCTTTAGACAACAAGAAACCTGATATAGCACAAGCGAAGATCCCTAGAAAACCCTATTTTGAGAAAGAAGATTGCTATGATGGGAAAAAAGTTGGAGAAGTGTTGTTCCACCTGTTGGAAAGTACAAACAAGGGACAGGGAATACTTTTCTCTTCTTGACTTCTACATTTTGCCCAGAAGACGTCAAGTTGAATTAGACATTTCTTGGAGTGGTGACAGGAAACATTAGCAGTAATTTCTTGTAACATCCAATGGTGCAGTACTGAGTTGAACTTGGATTTGGAAAACAGTCTTTATGCTCTTCTTTTCACATCTTAGAAGAGTAATTTAATTAGTTATTGAGTTATAGACTGGTTTGAAAGTGGATTTTCTGAATGACTCTTCACAAAGTTAATACACTCTGTAGAACAAAAAGAAATTAAATATTACAGAAGGTGTCATATGATGACCAGAGTGCATATGCTCTAGAGAGAGTCATGTTTCTCAGATGTATGAAACAGCAATCAAAGGCCCAACACAGATCATAGAAAATTTACAAAATTTCATCAGGTTGATATGTACAGACAAATTTTTTTATTGGAAAGGATGTGTGGGAAGATTCAGATTTATTTTGTGTATGCACAATATTAAAAATATACTGGTTATTCCATACTTTCCTCAAATTTATGTATGTTTAACTGCCCAAATGTAGTAGCATAGAGACGACAGATGACTTGTATCTAATTCACTCTCTCATCATTCCAGATGAAGAAAAAGAAATGCATTATGCTTGCATTTATCCTATGCTGATCCTGAACCATATTTATTCTCTTTATTGGCTTCTGCAGCCTGGCATTAGAAGAAAGATTATTTAAAGACAGCAGAGAAGTGGCTTGTTCAGAGAAAGCAACACAATGGTGTGGTAAAAGTCACATTTTCACATTCCTTCTCACCCTCAGTGACCTGACAAGGCACTAGCACATGCTATTCAAAGAGCAGAGCAGCAATAAGAATAGTTTGCAGATTTATAACAGATTTAATTAAAACTTTCTTCACTCTGAAGTAAGACGAGAAGGTGAAAATAAATATGTGCTACCTTTCTGTGTGGATTTTACAACCATACATTTCAGTAGAAAAGGTTGAAAGAGTGCCTAAGCAAATTATTTTTCAGGTAAACTAGTCTGGCCAAAAGTAAATTCCAGATTTTATTGGTGTTTTGTTATTGATCTTAGTATATTCCCGATTTCACCTTATCAGTAGTGGAGTTGAAGGGCAGAATGTATAGCCTATCATTAGAAGACTGTGCACAAAATGCAGCTCAGCTATTCGGGCTATTTTTGGCTGCTTGCTAACTGAGCAAAGGGGCAGATTGCTTCTAATATCAAAAGATTATTGAGAATTAACTGGATTTTATAGACCTGCATTTTAGATAAATTAGACATGCAGTTGCATACCTACTCTGACAGATGAGTTACCCTGATTGCATATGCCAATCAGGTAACTGTAGGCTTAAATGCCTATTTATATGCAAGAGCAGTTTATCCAATCTACATAGATAATTACAGACAAAGCACATGTAAACAGAGTTCACAGTTGTGCCTGCAAAAAGTACATGGGTTTGTGTACTTATTGTGTTTAACATCAGGATTTTGGCCAAAAAGCCTCTTTCTTGACAGCTGCTTTATTCTGTATTTCTTTCCAACTGTGGAATTATGGAACTAGACAAAATAATCCAAATGTTAAGTACCACAGAAATTCAGAATGTTAAAAATGAAAAACAGTATTGAAAATAGAGAAAGTACTGAGGATTACTCAAAATAAGATGTAATAATAACTTTATGAACAACATTTGGATATAAGCATCTCTATAGTTTCTTAACCACATGACAGTTTATTTCTGTACCTTTAAAACCACACAGAGACAGATGTGAGACATACTGCACTTGATAATCATGCAAGAATAAGAACAAAAGGATTAATATCTAACAACCATCAATTTAAGACCATCATTCGCCTGTCACTGTAGCATGAATATTTATGTGCATTAAGAATGGACTGTTGCTTAGAAGTTCTCATTAGCTGCATTAAATTTGATTTCTGGGTTTAAATCTTTGTATGAGCATTAAACTTTGCATACAAAGTTTAAGTGTCAGATAAGGAAAAGGTAAATCAGTATATTGATATATACTGAAAAGAGAGTACACCACTTTGGAATGCAGTACAGTATCCACGGGGCTCAGACCTTCCTAGTGGAAGCCGTAATATTATGTCCTTTGAGCACTCAGTCATATGATATAGGTTCAAGACCAACAATTAAATGTTATCATTTTCATTTGTCTCCAGCTGAAGTGCAATTTCTGATACAAAAATTGTGAAGTGATATTCACCTCTTGGGGG
>NW_010395775.1:0-9462 GCF_000710305.1 Buceros rhinoceros silvestris | reverse complement strand
TGGGGGGGGTTCGGGGTGTGGGTGGAGTGGGGAGTGGTTTTTGCCTGGCTGTTAAACATGGAAGTGTTACCAGGCTAACTCTAAGTCAATAAAAAGGGAACCTTTATAAATAGAGTCTACTATAACTGCATTATCTATTAGGGTCTTTTTTTAGTATAGAGATTAAAAATATCCAGGCAGCAAAAAAAAAAAAAATATTCTAGGAAATGTGCTGACTCAGAAGCGGACCAAAATGTCTCTTGGGAGCTGGCATACACCACTAAGATCAGAAGCAACTGAAAACAAAATAATTGTTTCATTCTGGTAGGAAAATGGCTCAGATTCACAGGATTTGTTGGAGATATGCTTCCCTCCATTTGTATGCAGGAATGAGTAAAATGTCTCCTTTAATATTCTCCATCTAACTAGATACACTGATTTAAAATTACTTTTCCTTTTTAATTATGTTTTTCTTGGGTTTAGTCATCATATATATAGTAGATTTCCTCTCTGTTGTTGAGACTAAATGTAATGTTCAAACCTTATCAGCCAAGAGGAAAAATACCTAGCTCCCTTCTTAATCAAAAGGAATTTATTTTTCACTTCAGCAACAGATGGATCAAGCTGATGGACGAGTCTTTCGCTCTGTGTTTTTAAGGACTAAGGATTCTTGGTGTTTCTGGCCTTGAAAATTAAGTAATTTCATATGACTGACGAGCTATGAAGCTCTTTCGTAGGTTGATAAAGTGTGACCAAGAAGGACCAAGAGACATGGCTGCCATTGGGGGAGTCAGCAGATTGCAGAGGCAGATTTTGACTACACTCCTTGGAAGATGCTGCCTAGCGCAGGCGGAGCTGGTGGTGTCCAGTGGAGATGCATGAGTGCAGCCACCTCCAACAGCTCTCCACCTGGCAGCCCTCAGCTTCCAGCAGGTCCCTGGACTGGCAGTCTGGAAGATAAAAAAATCCAAGGTTAGGCACAGCTATAAGATTTGCCTGCCTGGTTAAGAAACCCTGTCTCTCTGAGGAACCTTTGTGCCAGCCTTTGACCCTTTGTCAGTGCAAATGTCACTGAGTCTGTCTCTGTGTTCTCCCAACGAATTCTGTACTTTTTTCACCTCTGCTTTGGTAGGCTTCTATCACTGAACATGAAATGGAGACTAACTTGTAGCTGTTTATTACTTGGGCAGTAGTGGTAAAGGGATAGAATGGAGTTATGCATACAAGGACTCTAAAATCAAGGGCACTCTTTTTGGGTTGCAAGAGTTAGAGGAGATAGGAAAGATTCTTATACGGAAACTCAGAAAAGAAGCTTAACCAATGTACTCTGAATTACTGCCTGAGCAGATGTTTATTTTCCTTCTCTTTATTGTCTTCTAACCTCAGCTCCTAGTAATATGATTATTCCAAAATACCAGAGCTCAATCTGAGTGAGGAATAGATTTTCTCTCCCCCATCTTAATTGAGAAATGGGTCAGAAATAAACCCGTCTTATTCTTTATATCAGTTGAAGGCCAGCAAAGTTAGGAAGAGAACAGATAATTTTCCAATACTTCAGTGTTTTGCACTTTGTAACTCAGAAGATTCCCTATCGGCCTGATTAAAAGAAACTGAAGAAACAAATGGCTGAATTTGGAAATAAACTAAGTCTGACATTATAACCTTGCAGTTTTCTGCTTGGATGGAACAATAAGTTCATTGTTACTTAACAGCTTCTTTTCTACAGAAGTGCAATTTGAAGAAATTTTAAAACTCTCCCTCAAACTGCCTCAAGACGTTACTGATTTTCAATCTCAGTTTTATGGATGAATCTTTGTATTAATCAGAGACATCAAAAGTAAACTTTTAAGTTCGTAACATTTAGAGGTAATATTAGGTAGAACTGGTAAACTTAGACTTTGCAGGAAAATGCTTGCTATTTGTCACCTTGTCTCTTTCTGGCTGGACAATGGCAGGTGTAAGTATCACTTAAATTCACCTTTTGCATGTTTTCTGATATCAGTTAAACTTATATTCACCTTGGAGAAAGTTTGGGGTCCTTGAGATGAATTTTGATAACCTGACAGGTAATTATATTTAGATTTATGTTGTATTCAAAGATTAGACATGAAGATTTATTTTTAATTAATCATCCATTTGTATTGATTAGAAGAAGAAAGGAAGGGGTAGAAGATGCTTGACTTTTAGCAAATGAATCTTGAAAAAGGAGGATCGCATTAAAAAAGTCAAGGTCAAAAAGGATGGTCCAGATCAAAGAGATCAGGAGTAAATACCAAGACACTTTCTGTTCTCCTCATTTAAGGTACAAAGTATTGAGGTGGTTTAAAAGCAGCTGGTAACTAAGCATCACACAGCCTCACTCTCTCTTTACCCATGGGAGCAGGGGAATGAATGGTAAAGCTGATTGGGTTAATATAAAGAGAGTTTACTTGAAACAACACGAAGAGAGAGGAAAACAATTGCTCTGCTTACTGCTGCCACCCCGAGACAAGACAAGCTGCACTGTGCCCAGCTGCTGTTTGAAACTGCCACTGCCTGGCTAGGCTTGCCTTATACACAGGGCATGACGCAATATGGTATCGAATACCCCATTGGCTCCTTCTTTCTGGGTAGCCTGGATGAGGAAATTAACTCTACCCTCAGCAAATCCAGGACAACTATAATACAAATAGAATCCTGCGGTCTATAATAAGGGATAGTCACTACCAGAACTAGCAGACAGGACAAATCAGTATTTTAAATGATAGTTTGTAGGATGCAGCAGTTGTGGATTAGGCATTAAATCATTTGGCATTCTAGGGATGAAGAGGGCTGTAATGCAGTGTTTGTTCTATGTATGAAATTATTTGGCAGCTGATAAGTCACATGAAGCTGGAATGACTTTTGGCTGCACGAGAAGTGCAAGGTATGAGGCTCTGGAGTGCAGAGAAAATTAAAATAAGTTCTACCCATTATTCATGATCAACCACTTAAAAAATAAACTCTTTAGATAACAGCGTCATGGGCAGATTGCATAATTGAGACTATTCGGTTACATTTCAGGAGCCACATGACTGATACAAGGAAAGTAGGTTACACACTAATCAGACAATTCTGTAAAGCTGTCAGAGCCATGTTTCCAGAGGTACTTAAAAAAGGGGTTATAATTCCAATTTTCAATGACAATTTTGACTCTCCTTTCATATGACTCATTCCAGTAGCATTAAGCCTTTAAGCAGGGAATTATGGCATCTAAATAATACAGACCCAAAGTAACTTTAAAGTGCCTGTATATTTTGGAGGATCTTAATTTAGAATCCCTTAATTTTATTATTAGTATCCTAAATGAAGTCCTAAAGAAACAAAGCTTTTAGAAGACCGCTAAATTATAAGCACTGCCACACATTTTTTAAATGGTGACACTCCTCACAGAATGTTGATTTTATTTTATCTATATATTATGTTTAAGAACAGGGTAGAAGAAGACCAATATGGTTGAAAGAGCTTGCCCAGGGAGTCTGTGACATCTCCATCCTTGGAGGTATTCGTAAGCCATCTGGACACGGACCTGGAGAACCTGCTGTAGATTATCCTGCTTCATTAGGGTGTTAGACCCCATGACCTCTAGAGGTCCTTTGCAGCCATTCTGGAATTCTGAGATTCAATAAGCCAAAAGTTACAAAGTGCCAGGAACAAGAAACACTGAATTCAGGATTTTTGGATACTACTAGCTTGTGGGAGGTACAGCTTTGGGTGCACCTTGATTGGATATCCTCTCTACAGCTTCATCGAATAACTAGGTTTGACTGAGAAGAAAGTAGAGACTGTCAGTGTGATGTGTTAGTAACTCCTTCTGTCAGGTGCAGTAGGTGTGCTATGGGTTTGAGTGCATTAGAACAACTAATTTTTGTTCCAGTTAGGATTAGAACAAGTTACTGGCAGTTTCTCCTGTCTGTCAGGCCAGGGAAGTTCTAGGCAGTTGTGACTAATGGAAAGTATTTGCTCTCTATCTGCTGTATACAGTTTTATGTTCAACTTTGTTCAACAAAATTAATTGAAGAGTAGGAAAGAAAGATACAGAAGTCTTGTCGGTGAGGATGACATTACTTCTATCCCGAGAGATTTATGTGTGCTTGGCTGAGAAAACCATCTGGTCTTGATGTGGAACTTGTACCTCCTGGTGATATAATAAGACCACGGGCATGGAACGTGTCAGGATTGGGGAGCATCACTATGGCATCAGGAATCTAAAAGAAAGAATTTTCCTAGGGATTTAAAAGGTACTCTACGGTTGTGGTTTAAACCCACTGGGCAGCTCTACCCCACAGACCCTTTCGCTCACTCACCCACAGTGGGATGGGGAAGACAATCAGACGGGTTTACCTGCAAAAACTCATGGGTTGAGATAAAGACAGTTTAACAGATAATGCAAAAGCTTCATATGCAAACAAAACAAAACAAGGAATTTACTCACTGCTTCCTGTCAGCAGGCAGGTTTTCAGCCATCTTCAGGAACGCAGGGGTCCATGATGACTAATGATTACTTGAGAAGATAAATGGAGTAACTCCAAACATCCCTCCCCCTTTGTCCTTCTTCCCCACAGCTTTTATTGCTGAGTATGACATCATACGGGCAGCTGAGTCAGCTGTCCTGGTTGTGTTCACTCCCAACTTTTTGAGCACTCCCACGCTACTCACTGGTGGTGCAGTGGGAGAAACAGAAAAGGCCTTAACACTCTGTAAGCACTGCTCAGCAATAATTAAAACATTGGTGTGTTACCAACACTATTTTCACCACAAATCCAAAACACAGCACCATACAAGATGCTATGAAGAAATTTAACCCTATCCCAGCCAAACCCTGTACATATATACAATTTATTGCTAGCTAGAAAGTCACTGAAAGTTGCTTGTTTGAGCAAAGATCTCAAAAGAAGTATCCATCAGGAAACGGAAGAAGTAAAACTTGTTTTCAAGGTTTGGGTTTTTTTTTTTTTTATTTTTGTCTTACCTGAATGCTTTATCTCACTGCTAGGCACACTTCTCTTTCAGTATCTCTGTTTAAAACTCACTTTCTTCTAGTACATTTTTTAAATTAAAAAGCTCTAGTAAAAGACATAAAATAATTTTGATTTTTAGAATATATTTACCTCAGTAATGGTATTGTTAGTCATTGTTCAGAGCAATGACGCACAGAGTCCTATCACATCATGCAGCCATACTCAACCGTAAGAACCAGAGGAACACTAATACTGAAAAGAGTTTGCCTGGGTTAGACAAGGTTAAGATAACAGGATTGGTATTTCAGGAGTATTTCAGGATCACTCTAGGCTTTTAGCGATACATCCAGAACACAAGGCAGACAGACAGGAAGTATTAAATAGCATGAGCACCTTAGAAACAAGCAAACAAAACAGAAAGAGAAAAACATGTACATGTTTTTTTATTTCCTCCCCAAATATTGCATCCCTCTTCTATAACTAATCTTAACATACCCCTAAGGTTGTGATTATTTTTTCTTGGGTCATTTTGGGATTTTTTGGAAACATACTACTAATTTTTCAAAGTGTAACTTACAAGTTCCAGTAGAATGGAACCTCAGAATGTTTTGGGATACTTATTTTATTTAGAATAGGGCAGCATGTTAGAGGATGGATCAGGGTAATGTTATTTTAGACCTTAGTTCTGCCTCTAACAATTGACTTCTACTTTAAAGGAGAGAGGTGACATACAACTTCTCTGATGTGAATAAATCTAAGGTTTTACCTGGGTTTGACATTTCATTTAGTTTGAAATTCAGCTGAATATTTTGGTTTATTATTTCTCTAAAAGCCAACATATAGAGTAGAACATATGGAGTAAGAAAGTGGCTCTGACTTTTTTTTTATCTTTTCCCTTCTTCATAATATATTGATAGTAGGTTTAGTAGCTTATATGAAAATAATACAAATAATTTTAAAAGTGTCTTCATATATTCCAGAAACAAACAAACAAATGGTGAAAATAAACACTTTAAGGACAATTTAAATGTTTGGATCACATTGAAAGAATGAAAAAATGCTATATTTAAACCTTTGATATTTTGAAAAGATGTCTTCTCCGTGTACGGCTACATATATTTCATCATATACAGTTTCAATTATTCATATATATATTTATTCTTTAGTATAAGAGACAATTCTACTCTTTAAGATAGCGCTTTTATGTATTGGGTTCACTAATCATGTCTCATCTATGCACCTTGGCTTATAATTGTTGCTTACTTTTCTTGTTGTTTTTCTAACCAATGGACCCAATCAGCTCTGTCCTATGAACAAAATGCCTTCTATCTTCTAACCTACATGGATTGGGCTCTGTGTGATAGTTTTGGGCAGGAATCAGTCTGTTGACTGATCTTAAATATTAAGCAGGCTATGCATTTCCTTCACCCAAAAGGTCAGGAAAAAAAGCAAGTAAATTCTTTGAATACTATCTAAGCGCCACTTGTTTCCCCGCTCTTCTTTGCCATTGCAGCATATTTGGTTTCAAGTCACTGGGCAGTGGGAGAGTTTCTGAGTATTGAGCAACTAAAATATGGAAAATGTTGTTTTGTACTAATGTTTGTTGTTCTGTCTGTTTCACTCTTCTGGCTTTCTGATAAGCCTTAGCGCAAGATCATGCCTGTCTCCTGCTCCTTGGCAGGAGGCTTTTCCTCACAAATTTCTTATTGTAGGTATTCTGCCACGCTTCTTATGGTAACCCAACACAGCATATATCTTTAAGTATATAAAATACACTGGGAAAGCTGTTTGATACATCTTAAAAGTTGTATTTATTTTCTAAATGTGTGCCAAAATAAAAAAAAAGCTTGGAATAACTCTAGTGGTAAGATGTTTATTTTGTAAGTTGATGGCTTATGTATTTGAATGCAGGTCAACCAATCGAACTTTGCGGCTATCGTTCTTTTCTGAGACATCTAAAAGAATCATTCATGTTCTGACAAAATAACTCAGATCTCAGACCAGAGACTGTGTCTGAAATAAAGAAAACGAGATCCAGGTCTGGAGTGAAGTTTCTGGGGTGGTTTCATATCCACATTTTTTGGAGAAGGATGTTAACCACCAAGCTATAGGTTGTTCTGGACAGAAATGCTCTGGATGCTTTGTGATGAAGCCACTCTTTTTTATGATAATTTCATAATTGAGATGAAAGGAAAAATTATTGGTCAGTTTCATTTCAGAACTTTCTAGAGCTTCAGACGAATAATTATCTGATATCAAACATATACAGCACAGAATAAAAGCATAACAATTTCTTTCAGACGGTCTGTTTTAAGACGAGGCTTCATGAAAAATTTAAATTACCAGATTTTATTAGGTAATCCCTACTATAGCATCATAGTTTTGGTGAAAATGAGATTAGACCCTTGTTTAAAAATTCTGTGTAGATATAAAAGCTGCATTACCATATAAAAAACTATCAGCATGGTTTCTGCAAAGAGTCTTTTTCTTTTAAAATTTATTTCTGTGATAAAGTAAACATTTGTCATATTCCGAAAGAAAAAATCTTTGTTATTCTGACTTTTTTTTAGTATAAAGACAGAACTCTGAAATACTCAGGCTCATAGTGCTGCAGAATCCACTTATTTTCAAGTCAGAGCTACACCTATTTGTACTGTTAAAAGGAATCAATAAATCTATACCTACTAACTGTAAGTATTAGTTCAAAGGGTAACATATCTGGTTGCTGTTGTCTTGATTCTCTTTTATATTGCTGAGACCCATCAGCACCTCATATTACTATGCTACTTTTTTTTTTCTGTAATAATTCAAAGTGGCATAATGGAAAAAGTAATTACAGGCATGAGAGCTATTTTATGCTACTTTTTCTAGTACAGACACCTTCCCCTGTGTGCACAAGTGTAGTAATTAGTTTTGGTTTGTTTTCTCCCTCATCTGGGAGTTAGCAGGAATTTGGCCATAACTAATAAGTGCATGATTAGTTTAGAACCTTTTAATCCATATAGTCCTTTCTACTGACATTCCTAATAATATTTCTAGAAGCTCCACTGGGATTCTGAGTGGTGTAATCATGTTACTACAATCACAAATTACATTCTAGTAATCCTGCATTTATTAAAGAGGGTTCCCATTAGAAGAATAAATGCAGCTAGTCTCATAGTTTGCAGATATAAGAAAAGTCCAAACTTACTTGCTTGAGGTCTCTAACTCTTTCCGGTGGTTCACTAGCATTTTCATACAAATGTATGTTTTATTCAGTGCAGCCAACACACACTGAATTCAAATGTAATTTCTGTTCCCATGTTCATATATATAACCCATTGGTAATAATTCGGTGATTTGGGGGGTTCATTAAATAAAGGTCTGATTTGATGAGGTCATTCTCAGACCTGTCAGAATGAAAAGGTTTCATGAATCACTGCTGCCATATGTCAGCATTCAGAATATGTAGATAAGACTAGGAACCTCCATGCTCTTAGATGTAGAAAAATACAATGAAAGAATGTGCTTGCATTAAAAAGTTTAGAATGGGAAAATAAATACTTTTCAATTTAAAGACTGGAGATGAAGAAAAAAAAGGTTGAGTGACTCACTCAAGGTCAAGAAATAAGCCTAGAGTAGGAACAGAAATGCACTTAACTGCAAAATTATTTAACCAGTATTTTCTGGAAGAAAAACCGTTTTGAAGATAAGGTTCAAAAATAGATATTCATTCTGTGCAAATCCAGTAATACCGCTTAGGTATTACCTTGTGTAACACATACAAGCTAGGGAACTGATGTTTTCGATCACTCAATCAATACATATATTTTGATTAAATAATAAAATATTTCTGGATGGGGAAACAAGTATATGAAAAAGCGTAGAAGGTTTTTTCATTGAGGTACAGCAAAAACTACTAGGTGATCAGACTTATTCATCATGGGTTTATGAAAGGCAGGTCCTGCTTGACTAAACTAATCTCCTTCTGTAAGAAGACAACCTGCTTAGTGGCTGCTCATGGCTTGGACAGGTGTGCTCTTCACTGGGTGAAAAACTGGCTGGATGACCAGGCCCAAAGAATGGTGGTGAACAGGGATCAATCCAGTTGGCCACCAGTCACAGGTGGTATTCCCTAGGGCTCTGTACTGGAGTCTGTTGTCTTTAACATCTTTATCAACGGTCTGGGTGAAGGAATCAAGCACACCCTCAGTCAGTTTGCAGACAACACCAGGTTTGGCAGGAGTGCAGACCTGCTTGAAAATAGCAAGGCTTCACAAGTGGATGGAGACAGGTTGAACTGATGGGCCAAGGCGAGTTGTAAGAGATTCAAGAGGGCCAAGGGCTGGATCCTGAACCTGGGTCACAACAATCCCACGCAAGGCTACAGGCTTGGGGAAGAGTGGCTGGAAAGCTTTCCAGCAGAAAAGGACCTGGGGGCATTAGTCAACAACCGGCTGAATATGAGCCTGCAGTGTGCCAAGGTGGCCAGGTGGCCAAGGTGGCCAAGAAGGCCAACAGCATC
>NW_010395774.1:44788-49652 GCF_000710305.1 Buceros rhinoceros silvestris | reverse complement strand
AAGGAAAGGCTCGGGAACTTGTGGCAGTGCCTTCCCCAGCCCAGCATCCCGGCCTGGGGATGTGATTCCCTCCCGGGTGGTCGCCCTGTAATGGGGGAGAGACCCGGGAGTACTTTAACATCTTTGCGTTCATGGCTTGTCTGTCATTTTCCTCGGTGCACAGATTTCCTGTTTTGAAAACTAGGCTGGTAGCTTTGTTGTTGGGATTTTAAAGCCCATCGTAGACATAAGGTTCTCTAATAGCTGTATTTAGTATCCCATCAGTTTTGGAGGCTTCTTGCTGATTTGGGAGAGCAGCTGTAAATGCCCCCGGATGGATTCACTTTGCCCCCATAACTTAGATCTGCAGCGTTTGGAGGAAATGGCAGGGACAAAATGGACAGTTAATAAAAGGAACAATTGTATACTGCCTATTCTAGAGGGCACTTGCTGCCCTTCAAGAACTTTCCTCATCGCATATGCTCTTTATACGGCAGATCTTTATCTTCTATCTCTTTTTTTTTTTTCCTACCTTAGTCCAGAAATGAAACTGGAACAGACATTTCTGGAAATGAACTTGATTGGTGCAGTTGGGAAGATGTGATTCACAGTTATAATGAACACTGAAATTTGTCCCATTTTTTCGCAGTTCTGTATTCGAATTGTATATTTCTGGATTTTTAACCTGTGTACATAACTATGCTGGGGGTTTTTTGTTTGTTTTTTTTTTTAACCCTTCAAATAATGGCATCTGTTGTGCTGGATTGCCAAGGGGTACCCCAGGTACATCCAGGATAGAGAAGCAGCTGTTACGCTAAGGGTGTCTGCTGCTTTACTTTATAAAGTGAAAGGTTTAAACAAACGTTATTTTCTTCTTGGAAGCACAGAAAGGGATGTCAAAACCCAAAGCTATTGTCAGTGAAATCTGGAGTTCGGGGTGATCTAGTATTTCCAGGACTGGCCAAAAATAAATTATGGGGTAAAGAATGTTGCTTTTTGTTTTTTATTTCTCCTAGTCATGCAGCATGGATGAAAAGCTCTGAAGCTTTTAGTCATAACACTCTGGTCCCATGTTTCTCTTTCAATAAAGCATCCAGTGGGAGAATGTGACATAATTGGTTTCTTGGATTTAGAGATCTTGAAATGGCTGGTGCAAGAGATAGAAGAGGAAACTCTCCAGCAGGGTTATGGTTTAAATACAGTAATATGATGGCAAAGTCTTGTTATTATTGCATGGTAATCCTGCCTTTCTCTTGCAAGAAAATGCTTTCTACATGGTTATGCTGCAGAACAGGCACTTTTGAGTCTCGTCATTGGCACAGAATATTAACTCTCTCTCCTTTCCTCGCATTGCATAACCTGAGTGTTGTTCTCCCATAGCAGCAGAAATGATGGAAGAATTGCATAGCCTGGACCCGCGGAGGCAGGAGCTGCTGGAGGCCAGGTTCACTGGAGTCGGGGTTGCCAAGGTGAGTGTAAGCTCTGTTTGGAACAGGCATGACTGCTTACTCGTCCTGCGCTGCACTTCACTGTCTTGATTTCTGCGTTGATCGTTTTGCTTTGCTAGCAGTTTTGAATCAATAGTTGTGTTTTGACAGCTAATGTGCTTGAAGTGTAAGAGGAATGAGAACGGGATCTCCATGAGCAGATGTTTTGCTATACAGAAGATTTTGGGTTCTACTTAAGTTCTTAGGAGTTCCTCCATCTGCAGGCAGCTTGTGCACCCCGAAAACACCCGCGACAGCTTTTCCCGTGGAAGCGGGAATCTCATCTGCCTCTTTCTTTCTCCAAGAACGCGTTTGGGAACTGAGTTTGGCCGCTTGTTAGATACAGTTTCAAGTTCACTGGTTGGATACAACATGTGTACACCAGGCTCCATACCCTCAGGAATTTGGTCAGTGCTTTGTGGGTGCAGCGTGCTAAGGTTGTGTACTCGGGCGCAGAGCACACACAAAAAATGTGTTTGAAGGTGAGCTCTCCTCTGTCTGTGATCCACAGCCCATAAAATCCCATCTTTGACCTCACCTGCCACGTCATAACTGTTCAGAAGCTGCCTTCCTTGAGCAAGGCACTTAAATAATAACACTGTGTGGTTGCCTGATATGCTGGCATTAAGCGGTTCCTTCTCCAGACGCTGTAGTCAGTGCTAATTGATAGTCTCTCTGAGCAATGAAATGGTGGCAGAACTCATCTTAAACTAGGTCAGCAGTAAGGAGTTTACTTTTGAGGAAGGTGCTGAGTTCGGACAACATCAAGGTAGATGGTAAAACCATGTATCATCGCTAGATAATTTTCAGAAACTTCTTAGAATTATTTTGAGAAGAGACTTGAAGATGCTGCTTTTCTTAGAAAAATTCACAGCAAATCGGAACTTGGAAGAGGGTTTCGTTTGAGTTCGTACCCTTCTTTCTGATCTGGACTTGAGTCAGGGCTCGAACAAGGTGAAGTCGTGGAAGGGAGGGCCAGTCAAATGCTCAGCTGTAAGGTAGTGCAGTGAGGACGATTGACACGGGAAGTTGTGAAGGGGTCACAACTTCAGTGAATGAAGTAAGGGGGGGGCGTTGATCTTTTCCCCCATACTTAAGACTTTTTTTTAATCCTAAGGCTTTTACTAACATAAAAGTTTATGGTACATAATGTATTCACAATCTTGAAAGACTTGTTTTATACAACATTTATGTACTTTTTCATCTATTTCTAGCCTCTTCCCCCCATGTATGTCACTTTAACATCTTTAGCTACACCACCAGAGGTAAAGCCAAACAACCTTCTAGAACTAAGACTTAGAAGCGTAGGAGCTGTCGTTGGTTTAAAACACTGCCAGCATACTCAGTGCTCACAAAGAGTGCTAAGAACTATTCCCTTTAAAGGAATAACTTTTAAAAGATACAGGAAAGCAACTCTTACTTAGGTTTTCAACATGCTTGGAGCAGGCAGTAGCTGCCCTTTGTCTGTATGGGTGAATATTGAAAACTCATGTTTGCTTCTGACGCATATTCAAGTAAAAAAGCCTCATTTTTGGAAACTTTGCTTTGAGCAGGGCTGTTCTATTACCACGTTTTATTTTTACCTGTTGTTATGCGGTGTAGTGTTTTACTTTGTACTAGTCGTAAACGATTAAAGCGCATTACACTTATTTCAAACAATATCTATTTATTTTCTTGCATACGTGCTAATGTGCAATAGATGAGCCAGCCACTGATATGAATTAGCATGACTCTACTGTGCTGCAGCAATTCTTGGTTGCGATATTAATCTCAGATACTACATTCCCTCCCAGGTTGGTGCTTCACATTCCCTCCCTACCCCCCCAAGTCTCCGTCCGTCATGCTCCGCACTGGCATTGGTAGGTCATTGTCTTAAAGGGAATATATTGGGAAAGGTCTGATATGATTTGTATGATTCAACGAAGATTTTTAGCTCTCTCCAGAAAAATGTTTAAGGAAAGCTACGCAGAGTAACGTAGTGCCATCTAGTGGGACCGGGACTGGCACATCCTCCTGGGATGGAAGGTATTCTGTTGCTGTTTATTGCATAAAAGGAAGAAATGCCATCTCAGATGCTCTCCTATTGGGTGAAGGCAGCAGGCAGTTGTAACTGAGCTTCCTGCCTGCCCCGGGTGTATCACGCCGTGTGTTTGGATAGGTTTCTTTAACGTTTAAAAATACCGGGTATATTTTGAACTTGCGTAAAACTAATGCTCTAGTTTGCATCCTTAATACAACTGCAGTGTTAAAGCCCACTTTCCCTCCATGTTTGCAAGCAAAGAACAAGTCGTTTCTGAGAAACAAGCGAGACTAGGCTGATCTAGAATAAATTTTTAGGCTGGAAACTAGAAAAAGGCTTCTAGCCATGAGAGTCATGGGATTCTGGAAGAGCTTTCCAGTAACAGTAGTAGAGGACAGAAATCCTAAACTGCTTTGGAAACAGCTGTGCACTGTCACCTCCGGTGGTAGCCGAAGGCACAACCCAATGACCAAGGTCATTTGCAGTCCCAAATGCCTCAAAATTCCGTTGTGAGTCTGTGATGAATTATCTTCCTTAGTGGCTGGAGAATATATTTCTTTAGAAGCTTGGAGTTAATACATGGAATCAAATTTATGAGCAAGGAATGTTTCTAGGCAACTGTTATACTCATGTGGTTCATCCAGGTCACTAGATAGCTTCAAAAAGCCAGTGATGCTTTAGATGTCTCTTCTCGCCATATGGTAAAGTGCCATTTTCCCCCAAATTCTCAAAGCAAGTCCTTGAATTAGCACATGACTATCTGACACCTACCAGCACTCCTGCTTATTTAGCTCCTGTTTATGTTTTTACTAGGGGAAATCTAAGCGCATTCACTTGATGCATTTTCTGACTTGTCATCTCAGACATCTTCCTTGGGTCAGTGGGTACAGAAGACAGAATGTAGTTTGTTTCTCTAGATAACATTGTTTAGTTCTGTCTGTTCTTATCTTCTGCCTCCCTTCCCCCTGTTTGGGTGCTGCCTTTAAGACGTGGGGCGGTTTAACTCCAAAGGATTTGTATCATTTCCACAGACTTTTCCTGGATGAGCATTGGCATGGGTAATTGTGATGGGGGAATCCATGTTTACACGTGGCTTGTCTAGGGCTTAACCAGGGTGGATCATCACAGGAGCACACGCTGCTTCGACAAGTTTGGCCTTTAAAAGATCTTCAAACTAAGTTGCGTGCCGTTTTATTACAGCTAAACTAAAAAGGCTGAAGGATTTCTAGAGAGAGTAACTGGCTCTGTCGTGCTGTAGGAATCTTGTAGATGCAGGTGACTCTGCGAGAACTAAAGAAGGTCTTGGTGGTAGCTTGTGCTTTCTTTCCACCCTCTTGGAGGTGTCGTAAAGAGGGAAATGAAAGTAACCTGAAGAGCG
>NW_010395774.1:36300-44692 GCF_000710305.1 Buceros rhinoceros silvestris | reverse complement strand
AGAGCGTCACTTACTGCTCTAAAAAAGAACAGCATTTACTGGTATTACATGGGTTTTTACCCTTTCTCTGTCACTCTAGCAGTCTCCATCAGTTCAGTACCTACCAGTTGCGTGGTCTACGTTTTTAGCAGCAAAGTTGCCAAGTTAAGAATTTGTGTTTGAGAAAAATCCTGTCTTCATTGGAGGGAGGTGGTACTATAGTGATGGTCCTTAACAGGTGTCACGTCCCACCAGAACAACTAATTAAATTCTGAGCTTCAAAACTCTTACTATCAGCTACCACAGAATGTGCCAAGACTTTATGCCAGATACTTGAAAATTGTTTGGATGCTTCTGTGTGCAGAAGTTACTTACTTCAGTTACTTACTTCAGATGTGTTGTCTGGCTCCTAGAACCCAGAAATAGTTGTCAGATCTCGGTTCCATTTCTACCCTGGAACTGAGGTTTAGGGTGGATTGCGTGACCCCTCTGTCCAGTTTGCAGTCAGTAAAACAGAAATACTTTTTTTTTCAAGCTGAGAGAACTCTTGAGGCATAATGGAAGCCAAACAAATCCTGTTGCAAATCTGCTTACCCATCTGATACAGCGGAGGTTACCTGTGAACATCTGATAGTAGATTAACCTCTCATGGCAAAAAGACTGAGGTGATTCGGGGATTTCATTATTGCCTGTAATACCGAGCTTTTCTAAAAGCCCAATTAAGAAGCAAGCTGTAATTCTCATACTCATGTGATGCTTGAAATAAGATAAGAATATGTTAATTAAACCTGTCTTACACAGTAGCACGGGACCAGAGTACCTGGTAAACCATTCAACCATTTCACTTGGGTGTAAGCCTGTGCAGAGTCAGCACTAACTTCTAGTCAAACCAAGGAGTGACTTTTTCCCTTTGCAATCTCTTGATTTGCTACAGAATTCAGAAGAACCTGGGTTACCTTGGCTTGAGGTAATGAAGCATGTCTCTGCCATTTAGTTAGCAAGGGAGTTTTGCAACGCGTGTTGCTGTAAGTCCACGTTGGAGGCTCTGGCCAGGCAGCTCGAATTCCCAGAGCTCACTTTCAATACGAGGAGTTGGAGAGCACAAAATGGAGACTGCCCAACGTAAGAGTTGCAGACAGGCCTGAGGGATCGTTTTTGGGCGCTTGGAGAGGCCGAGGAAATGCACAAGACGTGCAAGGCAGTAGATGGGCTCGAGGCGAAGGTAGGTAAGGGTGGTCTGAGTCAGACTAGCTTTGTTACAGAAGATCCGAGGGGAGCTGTTGTCAGGCTAAATTGTTCTGTTGAAACTTCAGCCATTGTGCCTCATTTGTGGCCTTTCCAGGGCTCTTGCAAAGGGAGAAATGACTAACCAGCTTGTGTGAGTGGACAGCTTTTAAATTCTTGCCTTTGAGTAGGAGTCTTGAAAGCGCCTGCTGCTGTTGCAGCCACTTCTCAACATGGAGGTTTTGTTGTGCATAGGTAGGTCACGGACTGAGAAGCAGCAGTTGATAGGTGAATCACAAGGGAAAAGAGCACGCCAGCTTATCTCGGAAAGAAATTCCTTGTGGAGGAGGAAGTGTGTGCTGTTCTTGTGCTTGTCATTTGGATAAACACTATAGAAACTATTAGCTTATTTCAGATGACCCACGTACTTTGAATTTTTGCTGAGCCCCATCACCGATTCTCTTGACAGGGTACAGTGGGTGAGTGGGCTGTGAGTGATATCAGAGGAGTGCAGCATTATCCCAAAGTAGTCTATGCTAGAAAAGCCAGATGCCAACGCAGATGACTTCTTCAGAACAAAATTCATAAGCCCTTCCTGTGTAAACTATTGCATGTTTATTATTCCCTGCTGCTGCTTCCCCAGCCATATTCTAATGTTACTAGTCTTTGTCCTTGCTTGCTTGTTTTTCTCCAAATTCAGGTTTGTTCCTTTAATTCCTTTTGTGTCATGACCACTTACAATGGTATGCTAACTTAAGGACTGAACGTTTATCCAATGTCAGTTGCTGAGTTAAATATAAATCGTCAGGAATGATAAAACATAAATTTGAAGGGTTTTTTATGCACACACTCACTGACTGTTAGTCAAGGGGGAGATGCTCAGATGGATAGTTTCTCGTATCCATAGTCTAAACCTGTTGCTGTAAGCGGTTGATAACATGAGGTTGTGTGTGAAACTGGATTCTAGCTGGAGGATCAGGAGAACTTGCTTTTTCTTCCTCTTGCATAACTAGGTGAGAAGAGGTGCAGCTGAGGACTAGGCACGTTCCTTAACCATCCTAGGATTGCCTCTCCGCTGCTTCGAGGACAGCACGTTCCAACGAACAGTCTGTGCTGCCATAGACAGAATACCCGAGAACAAGAGTTTTTTGCCAACTTTGACATGAACAAGATGCTTTAGCTCCTTGCCTGTAAGATAGGCCTAGTCCTTTCCTGAGAGGAGTGTCAATGGAAGACCCTCTAGAAGGTTATCAAGGGAGAGGAAAGCTCATGTGATGGAAATGGGTCAAAACTTGCCTACTCAGAATTAATTCTGCATTTATTCACAGTGTCAATACACGACAGTGAACTTGCTGGATACTTCCAGACACCTGACAAGCTGTTCTTTTCTGGTTCCGTAACTTAGTTCCTTTCTACCACTGCACTGAGTTCAGTTTTAGGATTTCGTCAGTGTAGTTTCTAGAGGAAGTTTTGAAGTAAAGGGAAAATAGGTTTTTTGCTCTTGAAGAATCTCTGATAAGAATTGAATTGCTCTTTTGTTGATGCCAAAACCGGGTTTGATTCCAACTGCTAGTGCTGTAAATTCCCCACGCAGAGTAGTTGCTACAGGTAGTTATGGTACTGGAAGTGAGAAAAACATGGTGGATTTTGCGTTAGGCATTTTTCCAGCTGCTGACATTCCGCAGCTTTACATATAGATGCGAACTGAATGGATTTTTTTCATACTGGAGAGGATAAACTTGTATTTCTGAAAAAAGTTCTAGGATCATTTCTAGCTATAGATGGTCTCATCAGTTTATTTCTCCAGGTGACCCAAGAACACAGGTCTGTTTCTGAAACATTGGCCCTTCATAAATCTTTGACGTACCCGGCAACCACAGCGTTCCTGAAAAGCTCAGCCATGGCATTTTGGGGACAGCTGCTTCGTTTGATCTCCATGTGCAAAATGGAGGCAGCGAGAGTTAAGCAATGTGGAGACAACTTTCACTTACGTCTTTTTCACGTCAGAACCCTGGTCTGTCCATCTGAGACCAGCAAATGCCAGCCGTAGAGATGCTCCTGCGCCTAATAAAGCTTTTGCGCTTGCACAGAAGCCGTGTCTTGGGTGTGCTGCTGGGGTGTGGGTCCAGGAGAGGAAGCGCGGGATCTGAGAGGACAGCATTGGAGCAGTTTTGTGAACAAGCCCTTCACATGGGTGGAAAGATTAACTTCCTGTTGCCACTTGCCATAAGATACCGCATTTCGTTATCAATGAGCCTTTGTGGGGATGTAGCTGAGGTTAGTGTTGGCACTGCTGCTAAGTCCTGTTGGCCAAGGAATAAATCCCTGGAATCACCACGAGCTGGACCTGTAAGATTTGTGAGCTGTTGTGTCAGGTTTTTGGGAGCTTCCTTCTTTGTTTAAAAAGCAGCTGTTGCTGAAGAGATGAGGTAGAGTGTCTTTTGGTCTTGAGCTATTTGTGTGATGATTTGAAGGGGGGTTAGGGCATGGCTTAACAAATATCATCTGGAATTTTTCTTCATTTGCTTGTAAAATGGAATGAGAAATGTGTAGCTTCTAGAGCTGTTCAAGTTTTGTTATTATTCTTAGTTGTTGAAGCAACCAACCATGCCCTTTCAGGAGAAACAAATCTGGTAGTTACCATTCACGGTGTAATACAGAAAGTAAATGGAACTTTTCCTTTCTGTGGATGCCTGCTTGGAAGTTGGTGTTAGTAATAGTGAGGTCGTGTCACGACTTTAATTTGATGGTGATGTTTGTCTCATAAATGGGGAAGAGAGAATCGCTCCCCTCAGAAACAACGTACTGTGAGATTTCTCCATGGTGTTGAGGCTTCTCCCCCACCCCTCCCTTACGTCTTCTGCTGAAGTATTTGATGAGAAATGGCTTTGCCTTGAAAAAGTGGTTGGTGGGAAGTGGTTATTGCAAAAATAAAAATGCTAAAATAGACCGAATCTTTGGGAAAAGATGCTCACAAGTTATTAATGGAGAGGTGGCTTTATCATGTCATTCTTCCTGTGAATACATTCCATCAGTAATTGTGAATCTTGTTTTTATATCTTTGTCAAATTCGTCTAGATTTCTTAAGTTAGATCTGTAGGAGGATACTTTTGTGTCAGCACTAGGCTAAAACACAGGGACTTCGCATGATTCACTTTTCTTTCCTTTTAAAACCAGTTTTGATAGATATTTTAAAAAATAATTTTCAAAACTGCTTGGATACATAAAACTGCAGATGTGTATCCAGTAGAGCCTGCAAAGACGCAGGCAGACGCTTGGAGGTACCTGGATGCCCTTCCGGTACATCTGTTCCGGCCTCTTGAACTAGTGCTTTAGCTTGGGAGGAGCAACTGCTCCGTTGTCAGGTCAGCCAAGGTTCCGCAAAATGGCCTCCTCCTGCTGTAACCACAACTTTCACTTTCTCAGTGTTAAGAAAAGCCTGAAAAACACACATTTGAAGATAAATCAGTGGTACTGCCAGCATCTGATAACAGTAATAGCTGCCTTGCCAGATGGAAGATGCTTAGGAATTCTTAGCCCAGGGTCAAGCAGCTGCTTGCCTGAAGAGCTGAGCTTGGAACTACTGCTGCTCATCAAATCAGAAGTTGTGTTTCTTGAAGCAGTTCTCTTACAAATACTGCCGTGCTGTTTCGTGGGTGCGGATAGATAGAGCAGTTAGGATGTAAGCTGATACAGAAACACCATTGCCAGGGCTGGATCAGGACACTGAGGAAAGACCGGCCAACCGGCAGTCCAACTTCCGTCCTGCTCCAAACGACTTCTGAAGTTTTTTAGTGCCCCATCGTGCGTCCAGGTATTTGACCTGTGTTGCTGCTGTGTCCGTGTGGCTTCGAGCAGCGTAGTTAGCCCAGAGATGCAATGTTTGATAGCACGTATCTGCCTTGTGTGGAAATTGTTTCTAATAGTCTCTGCTTGTTTTTCACCAGGGTCCATTGAATAGCGAGTCTTCCAACCAGAGCTTGTGCAGCGTGGGTTCCCTGAGTGATAAAGAATTGGAGGTAAGCAGGCACAAATCCTGGTGGTCCTCGGGTTTAAGGTGGATTGAACTCAAAACATGGCTGGCCTTGTGTGAGAGTGAGTGACACTGTTCGTTCTTTGGGCGGTGAAGGGGACTAGTGGAAGTATTTAGCCTGGATCGAAGCCCTGCAGTCTTTGGGCTGTGCTGTGACACAGTCCTTGACGCTTCCCACCACGGCAGGCAGGTTTTACCCAAGCCCCAAAACACACCCTTTGTAAAGCTGAGCTTATGGAATTGTTTTCAGTTGTGGTTTTGGATACTGTTTTGGCCAAATAAAAAGCCAGAGAGCATTAGTGGAAAAGTTCGTCTTACCTGTCAAATAGGTGATTTTGCAGAAGAACGTACGGAGCATTGTAACGAATCACTCGGTGGAAGTGTAGGGAGGTGAAAATTGGTTCTTTGCCCCTGTTTAATCTCCCTGCTTTAGGATTAACTACTTCAAAACACTTGCTAAGGCAGCAAAATTAATTGTAGAGTTACAGTTTTACTTTAAAATTTCCCATTAAAAATGCAAAATCTCCCATTTAAATGCATTTTATACTGCATTTAAAGACCTTTCCACATGGTTGTTGGGAAAGTTTTGGATTATATTTCCCTCTCTGACATGGCAGTACTGACATGAGGTGTCTGGTGAAGCTAAGTCTTTCGAGAATGCAGTACCTTAAACTTCATACAAGTAAGTGCAGTTAATAGTGGAAGACCGAGTATTCATTCTTATTTTACTTGAGGTTTTTTATGAACTTCTATGGAGTGATATAAATTGACCAAGCTGACGTAATAAAGTCTACCATTCTTTGCTTTTTTGAGTCTGTAAGAGATAATGTTGTGTGTAATTTTCGTTATATAAGGACTTGAATGGAAAAACAACTTAAACTGAATCTCATTAATACGCTTACAGTTCCATGGAGGCTGTAATGGAGCCTGTGGTGCTACAGTCACGCCAACGCTGCTCATGAGTTGCTCTTCCCTACGCAGTGAAGAGGCTCTGTCACTGACTTACACATACAGGAGCTGGTACAGCAAGTCTCTAGATAGGTCTAGAGTTTTCAGTCGCCCCGTTCTGAAAAGTACTTTGAGGACACAAGAGCCATCTTTGTCTTAACTTCCCCTCCATCCTCTTGCCAAAACAACAGCCTGTCGGTGACTGCCCGGCTGGTAGCATGGGACTGTAGATGTCCAGCATCCACTGGGGACACAGCCAGGTTTAAGTTCTGGCTGTGACAGCTTTACCTCCTTTAATAGGATAAAAAGGCTAGATTGATTTCTGTGCCTGCTGCGTGCAAGTCTTTTGGCAGAGGTCTTTAAACAGGGTACTTCGGACTTTGGTTTCCAAAGAGCATGAAACTTAGGTTTACCACAGACTTTCTGGCCATGGCTTTTCCTCCCCCAGAGCTGTGTTTTGCACGCTGTGGTTTTCTTCTAGTCCCCAGGCTACCATTTAGTGGTGTCTGCAGTGATTGTAAAGCATATAGCTGGGAAATTATCTGGGACCTTTTGGGATAAGAGATGTTTTTAAAATGACGTTGGTGATGGAAATGACAAGATGACTTTCTTTCCAGCAGCCTCAGTAAGCTGCTTCTAGCGCAGTGCTTCCTAACATTTTCAGCAGATTTGGCCACAGAAGGGACCCTGGTGACAGGGAAAGCAGCATGCCAGGGTCTTCTCCACCCTCACGTGTCTAGGTTTGCTGGCCTTGTACAGGCCTGGCACTTCTGGAGGCTTCAAGCCTTCCCCTTGTGCAGTGTGTTGTGCCTGTGCATAAATATATCGCTGTCTGCTGACAAGCTGCCCCTCAGGGCCCTGGTTGCTCACCAGAAATAGTAGGTACCACCAGCTCTTGGCTTTATGAGAGGTACATCCAGGTGAACTGCTGCCTCGGTGGCAGCTTTCTGCTGGCTGCCATCTCGGGGAGCTCTGCCTTGTTTGGTGTAAGGTTGCAGTTGTGCACCAGTGGACAGGATAGTTCTTGTAGCCATCTGCAAAGGCCTTTGGGGAGCAGTGTTAGCTGCAGGCAAGAGAAGTGGGCCTGGCAGACGGTGAGTAGCCACTGGACTGCAAATTTGGATGTCTGTACTCAAAGCTCTTGTCATTATTCCTCTTGCAGTGGTGATGGATCGCTGTGAAATGGTTTACACGCGTTTTTGTAAGCCTTGTGCTAACCATGCGAGGTGTCTGGGCAATAGAGGCTGGCTTGCTGCAGCTGAAGTAGAAAAAAAATTAACCTCATTCCTAACAGTGTTCTCTCCCTTCTGCAGCGCGTACATCAGAAGGTAGCAGCTGTCTGAGAGTAGTTGTTGCTTTAAGTACTGGCATTAGAAATAAATGCACTGGGGAAGTGAGATGGCGACTGGGGATACGGAGCAGAGTATTATGTTTTGTCGTTTTCTTTAAATCTTGGAATAACTGCAGAAGTGTTAATTTTGAAGTATTGTTTAACAGACTCCTGAGAAAAAACAGAATGACCAGCGGAATAGAAAAAGGAAAGCAGAAGCATATGAGACCAGTCAAGGTAATTCATTCTCCTGCCCCTGCTGCAGGATTTCTGAACGGTTGGTAATTTGTGCACGTTTTGCACAGTCAGTGTCCTAGGAAACTAATGGCCCTTCTCAAGGGTGTGTCAGGCAGCTTGTTATAAACTGCTCGGTGATGGTGTAGTTCTCTTCTGGGAGCCTTGTTATCTTCATTGGCAGGAAAACGCTCGTCTTCAGCTTATTTGCACAAACTATTGCATTTTTATGGGACAGACTGCCCAAAGGCTTAATGCGCCTCCTCCGAAGGGTTGGTTTGGTCCCACATCACTACACAGACCCCAGCCAGACTTCAGAACACAGGCTGTCCTCTCTTCCTTGCTTGCCGAGACGTATACCTGCCTTGGTAGAGTAACTTCTCACCAAAACAATTAAGAACAAGCTGTGCTCAGGTCTAGTGCAAGTAGTGCTGTCGCAGGGTGCTAAGAAGAACCAGCGTGTTCCAGTCCAAGTTCCGATTTCCTAGCAAATGGCCGTAGGAGCATATTTCTATTTCTTTTATTCTTCAGTAAGAAAGTAACGAGGGTTGTGTTGACGGAACTGCTTTGATAATATTATAATAAGAGAAAAGGGCTAAGTTTTAATGAGCTGGTATTAGGCCACCACTAATTATCTCTTACAG
>NW_010395774.1:31176-36207 GCF_000710305.1 Buceros rhinoceros silvestris | reverse complement strand
ATGCCTGTGAGAGATCTAATATGCAATAATTCACCTGAAGGCAGAGGAGTAAAAGTACCCTTTGCTCTGTCCTTACCTTAAAGGAAATTTAAGAACCTATGCAACATTAACGCTGTTTAGTGTTTTCTAAGTACTTGAGCAAGTGTGAATGCTCTTTGATTGAATTTGACAGTTTGGAATTGAGAGTTAATTGAATTGTCAACTGTAAACCCTCCCAACAGCAGCTCAGGAGCTGTAACCCTGGGGCAGTCTTTTGTTGTGCAGAAGCTTTTGTTGTGAGAGGTGTTGCACCTTTCTAGAGGGGAAAAAGAGACTGTCAGCACAGGAGGAGCTTTGTAAAATGGGATCGTAACTTCTGTTCTTAAAAATACAACTTTTATTTTCATACTCTCTTTTCTGTTTTAGGAAAAGGCACTCCTAGAGGACATAAAATTAGTGATTATTTTGAGGTAAGCATCTTTACATTGCTTGGAAAATCTGCTTGAATTCACATTGTGCAAAACCTGTAGGTGGAAGTCTGTGACTTCTGTTGCTGATCCATCATGGGAGTCATCGGCTGACGATGTTAACCTGATACGCTTAAATCTGATTAGGTAGAGGATATGAGATTTTTGGAAGTTGATTTTTAAATTAATGTTTCATTGAGCAGTTGACAAGGCAATTTTTTAAAAGAGCAGCCATGTAAGAAGAGGTTCGAGGCTGATTTCCGTTGGAACCTGGATCGCAGATGAGGATATCCCTGAGTATACAAACCTAGTTTGATAAGGGTCCAGTGCTGCAAAAGAATCTACCTGCGAGTCCTGCTAATTTGAGTAGGAAGCAGTTTACAGGGCTTCCTCTTCAGAAAAGCTTGCCATGGGAGGCAGAGACCCCTTCCCAAAGCAGTGATGGACAATCTAAAAATCAGTATTTTTTTTTTCACATAGATTCTGAAGTTTTTCTGGGTCACCACATCCAGAGCTCCTGCTTTTCTCTTAGATTTGTTCCTTATTTTGCTGAGTAACTTGGAGTCAGAAATCAAGCACTTAATAGTGCTTACTTCTTTCCTGGCTGAAGTTTTTTCTGAGTGTGGTACACTGTATGGTGCAGGAACGTACGAATTTCTGTACTAGACCAGTTGCCCAGCATTTCTTCCCGCTCGTATGGGGCACAGTTAGACATGTCTCCTCACAGGGAATGAACTTCCTAATCCAATACAGTAAATAACTGGTCTATATCCAGGAGTGTGTTTAAAAAAAAATGTACTCAGTGCAAATCTGCATGTTTGTCTGAAGTACCCAGTGTTAGTTCTGAAAACAGAGCATGAAATTTTAAGGTTTTCCTTGTAGCTTACACTCAGTTTGTTTAAATGAGTCCCTAGAGCCTGTAAGGCTCTATTTTTCAGATAAATCTGTTTCTTCTGTCTGTTAAATTTGCTTAAATACAATATCTCTGTGGAGTTACTGATGATGAAATCTGTTCCTTTGGCCAGTTTGCTGGGGGAAGTGGCCCAGGAACCAGTCCCGGCAGAAGCGTGCCACCCGTCGCCAGATCCTCACCGCAGCATTCCTTATCCAACCCCTTGCCGGTAAGTGTTCTCCCTGGGGATGGAGCTGCTGGCGTGGTATTGATTAGGCTGGTGCCCGTGCTTCAGCCAGGTAATTAAAGGTTCTGAGCAGGAAAGACGTGTCTCTTGGTGAGTGATTTGGCGTGTTTCCTGTTCAGTTCTTTTTTTAAATCTGAAACTGGGTTTGGGCAGCAAAGTTGTGTGTCTGAGCCCCTGCAACAGAGGCTAGGGGAGTCGTAGCTGGTACGAATAGCTGAGTGAATGTGAGCATGATGGATGGTCTTAGCAGGCTGTGTGCTGTCCTTAATAAAAGGTGCAGCTGGCATGTTAGTTATCTTGTATTCCGTTGTAGCTCATGAACTCCATCGAGCTGGGAGCATGTTGTGTGTTTGTGTAGCGCTAGTTACAGTGACGTTCCAATCCTGATCGGACCCTTCGGGTATCCTGAAGAACACACATACCAGTTACCCTGGGAAGGTCTTGCACTTCTGTTTATGTGCACGTGACTTGTAAGGAGCATTAGCAAAAACTTGCAAAGAAATGTGTATACATGCACATCTGTTGCTATTTTTTTTGTTGCATAACCCCATTTTGCTGTCACAGCATTTCTCAAGATCTGGATGTGAATAAATAACCAGTGTTTTCAAGCCATTTTAGCACAGAGCAGCCAAAGAAATTTCCTTCAACTAGCAAAGCAATATTCAGAGGCTCTGGTGTCTGATCTCTAGTTTTGACCATTGCTTGGGCCTCCCTTTAAAAATTTTCAGCGTTTGCTGTGTCACAAAAGTGCAGAGCACTGTGGGAAAGGTTAGTATTCCGAAAACCAAACGCAGAGTCTTTACTGATTACATTATTCTGCAGAGACCTTTGCACAGTTCATGAGCGTGCACTGGACTAAACCCCAGCACTGAATGCTCTGCTCAGAATTCAGCATGTGGTGCTGGATTTTGGAAGCTTTGTAATGCTGCTTCAAGGGAGAGAGTCACATGTGCCTCTAGATAAAATTTTTATAAACATAAAAATCTTGTTAACTGAATGGCCCTTCCTCCTATCTCATGTTAATTCACTAATACATCTCTTTAAAGAGAAGTTAATGAAACAAACACTGTCTCTGAATGTTGCAGATGGATGAGGTATTAGGGACAGTTCTTTACTCCAGCAGGAGATACCCTGCAGGTGTTTAGAGTGGGACAAGTGGAATCTTCCTTTGGTTTTCTTCTTCTGCCCTTGTATGTATGGAGTAAGTAAAAGCTTGAACAGAGTGTTTCTCACGTGGGAAATGCTGCGGTTACAGGTAGTTTCAGCCAGGTCAGCTCATCTCTCTCCTTAGGCAGGAGCTCTTTGTGTTTCTTATCTTCTGTTCGTTGCTCTTGCAGCTAAAACTGTAATGTTTGCTTATTCGTGTCAAAGTATTATGAGCATTTGCAAGATCTGTCCTCTTCTCGCAAACTGCATATCAATGGTTTGAGCTAAGCCCAAGAAAATGGGAGGACGAGTGAAAATTGGAGAAGATTGAGTATCTTACCCATTACAGATGTCAGTATGGTCTAGGAGGAGAGCAGAGTGTTAAAATGTCTTTCGCAGTGAGACAAACCTCCAAACCTGTGAGTTAATCTATATTGTACTGGAAATTTTCTGCAATCAGAACTTGCGGAGGAATTGTAATGGCTTCAAGATGTTACTTCTGGTCTTCAAAACTCTTGACTGCTTTGAACTGCCTTGCTTCTCCTTTGATCAGAAGAACGATCTGCAGGTCTTCAGGCTCTTGAAAGGTTGCTCTCATATACAAGCGTTCTTTTGGGGAAGAAAGCACACATTTGACATTTCTAACGTTAGCCAGAAAATATGCTTCAGGTTGCAATTTAGGTTTTTAAGAAAAGCTAAAGCCTGACCTGACTGTTTACTTTCTATGTGGCATATGCCTGGCCTGGAGTTACAGCTTGGAAGGGCTTACATGATTATTACCCAGGCTGCCAAGCTTTTTTAGCAGTGATGGGCTGGCTTTTAAAGGAAGGGCAGTGATTCTGAGTGCAGCAATCACTGTAGCTCAGACAATTCTTGTTCTTACTGAACCCAGTTCCTGTTTCACGGTTAGAAAATGAGTCTGCTGCAGGAGAAAGGAGCTGGCCTTTAAGATTTTGGAAATGCCTTAGTACTTAGCTTATCTTGCAGGAGATTGGTCCCAGCTATAATAACAGAAACAAGCTTACCATGACGCCTGGGTCCTAGACATGGATGGGTTTCTGACATTTAGCAGTTCTGACTCAGTTTTCTTCACTAGAATAATGAATGTTTCATGACATTGGCTGTTTTAAAATGAGTCCATAAAAAACATGTTGGATGCATTGACCAAAATCACGATGCACTAAGATTTTTGGATCTACAACCTGTTTTGCTGCACTGGCTCTGAAACACATGGATTTGCCAAGGAAAGGGGTGTATTAACTGACAAGGAATTCTGTCCTATGTGTTCATTTGTAACTTTTTTTTTTAATTGTTAACTTCATCTACTTTTAAATGTCTGCCATTGGAACAATCACTCCAGGAGTTCTGTTTGAGTTATCAGATCCTCACCATGCTGCCTGCCCATTCCTCAGCTGCTGCTTCGCTGACAACAGTTTTGGCAGAGTCAGAGAATCGCTTTTTTAAAAAAAAAAAAAAGTTCATTATTTTTTTTGACTGTGTTACAGCGGCGAGTGGAGCAGCCGCTGTATGGGGTAGACGGCAGCACAGCAAAGGAACCGCAGGAGGAACACTCTGCTCTGCCAACGCTGATGTCGGTGATGCTGGCGAAACAGCGGCTAGAGAATGAGCAGCTGGCACAGAGGGGAGGTGGCCTCTGTTTTACTTTTGTCTCGGTGAGCAGCTCTGAAAAGATATGAATCCTAAGGGATGTTTGTAGTTAAGGGATGGGGAATTTGGAGCTTTTCTGCACAAAAGACAGTGGTTCAGTTGCAGCCTGGTTTATTGATGACCAAGTCTACCATCCTCTGGTAAGTTCACCTTCCTTGTGAAGAGTTCTAGGTCCCAGGCTTTGCTTGTTTAATGAAATGACATGAGTTTTAAGTTAATGATTCAAAATCTTATGCAGATCCGAATAATAGTATCTGAGAGACTAATCTGATAGGTGCAAAAAAGTGAAAGAATGAAGCATAGCCTTGCGGTGAGAAGTGTTTGTTTTGGCCTCACTTAATCTCAGCTGACATGAATTACGTTAGGCTTTTAAAAGCTTTGTCTTTTAGCAGGTTGGGCCAGGCTTCTTGAAAGAAACTGACTCTCTTGTTTCACTGAACTATATCTCTAGAGCATTCTTAAACCTTAACAACAAAGCGTGGTGCCCAGGCCAGGCTGTACCTCCCATGTAAAGATCAGAGTATCTGCATGGGCACTAGTGGTCGTGCTGAGGAGCATATAACGATACACTGACTTTCTTTTACAGGCCCAGCAAGGCAGCCCATCTTCTACCGGATCAGGGAACACTGAGC
>NW_010395774.1:28661-31073 GCF_000710305.1 Buceros rhinoceros silvestris | reverse complement strand
GCATGCCTGCACTTCCCAAAAACAGATTTCTATCCAGCACAAACAGTCACAGGTATAGCTCGCTAGATTATATGTGCCTTGCTTATGAGATTGAAGCTTGATGCAGCTTGTCTTCTGTTCCAGAGGGTGCCACTTGTAGTAGTCAAAATGTTTCCAGTGGGAAGAGCCAGTAGTCCCACCTCAGTCTGTAACCACTGTTTGAAGTGAATCACCCTGAACTCTGTTCCTTATCCTGTAAAGGATGCTTTCAGTTGCTGCTGCTGGAGTTTGCCCTGTCTGTTACTGAAGTTTTTCTGTGTCAATACTGTGAGCGCTTCCTCAGCAGTGTGCGAATGTGCTCAGGAGAGGAACACCTCAGCTCTGCCTGTTTCAGTTCTGTTGTACCCTGAATGTTCTTCCTTTCACTGTAAGTGAAGACATGAAAGAAACCTGAATGATAGTTGTGAATGCCTCTGTTCAAGCTCTGGGGTCGTGGGTGTGTCCACGCTGCTTACAGTACAAATATCCACAGTCTGGAAGTTCTTTGACCTCTGCGGAGTACACCCGTGGAATAGTTTGTCCTGTCAAGGTGAACGCGATGAGTTCCTGACAGTGCTTCTCTGCAACTTCACTGACCTGGACTCAAGAAGAGGAGTAGCTCTTTTGGCTGTACTGCTGTCTTTTTGGTGCCTGTTCAATTGTTAAGATTCCTCTTGTGGCTTTATGGCAAGATTTACTTTCAGCTGTGTCATCGTCTTCTGTTGCTTATAAGGATGTTCAGCTTTATCTGCAATGCCCCTTGCTTATTCCTTCTCTAAGCCTGCTTTCAGTCTTCGTTTGATTTTCATCTCTGATTTCCCTATGACTGACCCTTCCTTTGAGTGATTTTTAAACAGTCAGGTTGGTGTCAATCATTTTCTCACATCAGTCAGTGTCAGGGATGATTTTATTGCTGGGGGAGGTTCTTTCTCCATTTCCCCAGCAGGTGGTACAAGTTCTTTGTGCATGAAGAACAGCAGTTCTACCTCTGGGGATACTCACTAGCTTCAGTCTCTGAGCTCTGTGGTGTCACTGGGGTCACATCTGTTGTCTGTGTTGTTAAGTGCTACACTGTGAAGATCCCTGGGTTTTGCTAGTGTGTGGAGAATTCTCATGAGATGATGATGCCATAACTCAAACCTGCCACAGATAACTTTCAGATTTCAGTCTTCGTTGTCCCAACACCAGTGCTTAAAATAGTGGTCTCTCCTGGAGTGAGCAAGGTGCTTTTATTCTCTCCTGTGCTTAGCATGCCCACAAGGTCCATCTTCCTTGAAAAGGGTCATAGATTATCAGAGTGTGCTTTCTGCTGATGCTCAGCTTCATGGTATTCTCCAGACATCTACATGTAGCATACGCTTAGGGCAAAGAATCCAGGAGGACACTTGACTGTGATAAGGACGTGTATGTTCTTGTTTCTCCCTTCCAAACGTGTTTGGGGTTGATAGAGTTAAAAAAAAATAAAAATCAGTGATTTCCAGTTTGAATCACTCCTGGCAAAGTGAAAAGCATGTCAGCGTGAACCGGATTTTCATAGCATTTTCAGTCAGTGGCGGGGCCCTCCGAGTGCTCTGAGGCAGGGGGAGCTGGGATGAAGTCGCGTGTAGGAGCTTGAAATGTGACTTCATTGGACATGCTGCAAACGTGTCTGTGCGTTTGGCAAAATGACGTAACAGCCACTTCCTAAAGGAACTTCCTGCTGCTTGGCTGTGTGGCTGTGGCCCAGGTTTTCAAAGATCTCATTGCCTTCAGTGACAAAAGCTTTTGTTGCATGTCACATGCTCCCTGCAGTCTGCCAGGAAGCACAAACCAAGTTAAGGCAGAATTGAGGTGACCTGCCCAGGCCTCCTGTCTTTGGGCTTTAGGCTCATCTTGCTTGATGCACTATGCTCTTCTTTTGATCATCCCCACACTGGGCATACGTAGAGAATCAGCAGTCTCACGTCATGGTGTTAGCTTCCAGGCAAGCCAGAAATTCAGAGAACGGTTACAGAGCAGTTCCACGGGTAAGTCTCTGCTAACTCTTCTCAGAACCAGGGCAGTTACTTGCTAGCCGTGAATGTGAAATGTGTGTGTGCAGTTCTGGAGAGACATTCCCTTGTGTTGACTATTTCAGGTGCTGTTGTCATGTATGTACTGATTTATTCTGCTTTTCTCCCCCACCCATTAATGAGAGTGCTGAGTTTGAAATATTCCTACTGCTAGAGAATACCGTGTATGTCTACTGTCTTCTGTTCCTGGATAGAACTCTCTCTTCATTGGCAAAGGTTTTGAGACATGCTGCTCCCCATAAAATGTTACAGATAGGTTTCACTCAAGAACTATAAAGCTCCTGTCCCTAGTGGGCACTAAGACGACAGTGTGTCAGAAGCAAAGGCTGTGCCTAATATTCCT
>NW_010395774.1:19373-28581 GCF_000710305.1 Buceros rhinoceros silvestris | reverse complement strand
TGCTGTGTCAATCTCTTATAATATTTTAAGACAAAGACCTGTGTTTTCTTAGAACCCACAGGTATTGTCTTTTGTCTAGCAGATGGTTGTCTGTGCCCGTGAAAGGTCTCATAAATCTGATGTTCCAGCTGAGGGTGGGATTTGGTGGGCTTTGTCTTAAGCCTGTTTCCTTTACAAGCTATGTTGCACTGCAGGAAAGGACAGTGAATGTGAGAGACCACCAAGGAGTCGACAGAACTCAACTACAAAAACAAAATTTGCAGGATACAGGGGATATTTGAGCCCTTTATGTGTGATCAGTCTGTATTCTCCAGAGCAGCTTTGTGCCAGCTGACTGAACCGCCTGTGTTAGAGGACCCCACCGTGCAATAGGAAAGCAAAAAACTGAGAAACTGCCCTCGACTGCTGGTGTGCAGGGAATCAGTTCCTTCTTTTTAGGCCTGTTAGGTCAGAGGGGCTTACACTGCGATGTCATGTGCTAACTGTCTGGAATATCACGTTTTTCTTAAATATGGTTTATGGTGCTTTTCCTCTACAGTCTGACCTCACAATGGAAAAAATATCTGCACTAGAAAACAGTAAGAACTCTGACTTGGAGAAGAAGGAGGGGAGGATAGATGACTTACTAAGAGTAAGTATTTGAAGTGGGACAACTCTTCTAAGAGCTGCTCTTTAAAGACACCCAGAATGCTTATGCCAGCAGCCTGCAGAGCAGGGGTTTGCGTACTGTTTGTAGATCCAGCACTCGCAAGGTAAAACAAATCCTGTCAATACAATTGTCTGGCTTGTAGATACTGAGGGCCTGCTTGAATCAGCGAGCAGTGTAGCAGTGACCATGGTTGTACAGTGCAGGTTTATGGTAGCTGAGGTGTTTGTGTCTTCTGCAGTGGGGGTGTTGGCCTTTCTTCGACGTGTTGCACACTTTTTGCTCCTTAAATGTCCACGTTTCCCTGCAGAATTCCCCTCTTCTAAACACTGAGGAGCTGACTCTGCATTTTGTTTAGTAACATGCTCAGTAGCCTCTCAGTAGACTGGGAGGGTGTATTGTGAAATGCTCCTTCGTGAGAGTCAGCATCGTATATAGAGATGAGGAGAATAGCTCTTGGTCAAACCAAAAGAATAAAGCTTCTCTTAACCCATTAGTCTGCTTCAGTAGACTAACCCTTTAAATCAAGGATGTTCTCTTCATGGAGGCATTTAATTGATTTATCTTATCTTTCATCAGCTGAAGAGGCATCTTTGTGAAGGGTTGAGAAGGGTTGGAAAACACATTGAAGGGAGAAGAGGGAGGGCTCCTTGTGTTTGAGCGTGTCTGCTCTCAGCACCTAAAAGAGCTAAGACAAGCTCACAGAGGCATACACGGAGGCACTTGGGGGTTGTGGGAAACAGTCCATGAAACAGGAAATTGGTTGGAAGGAGAATAGTTACATGTAACTTTTTATCAACGAAAATGGTTGCACGGGGAGTCCTGCTGTGCTGTGCTGTGGGGGTGTTAAAGCCAGCAGCTTTGCTGGGAGCCCTCTATTGCAGGGCTGACAGTGTTTCGAACAAGAATCTAATTGAAAGTGCAAAGGGAGTTCCCCCATCCCTTTGCTCTGCCAGTATTGAGGCTAAAGAGGGAGGATAGTCCAGGGGTGACTAAGCTGTTCTGAGACTTGGTAGCTGTGGCAAGGGCTTAAATCTTTAAAAAAAAAAAAAAAAAAAAAAATCCACGTGCTTGTGTTTAGTTTCTTTGTATCTTAGTTCCTTGTACATAAACCAGGATGATAGTGCTTCCCTGTCCTGGAGAGGTATTAGGATTTGAGTGGGTTAAAAATTGAAGAGCTTGGCTTGGTTGTTTTGCTGAGAGCAACCTAGTCTGTTTTTTGTTACCCTTTTTAATCTGATGCCTAGAACTTGCTGGAGAAAGGTGATGCTTGGTTTGGCTCTTTGACTGATTTAAAGTCAAAGGCTTTTCTTCTCTGTTCCATTTTAGGCCAACTGCGATTTGAGGCGGCAGATAGATGAACAGCAAAAGATGCTGGAGAAGTACAAGGAGCGGTTGAATAGATGCGTAACAATGAGCAAGAAGCTTCTTATAGAAAAGGTGAGCAGGGGACTTGGCACGTCTGCAGTCACAGTTAATGTCCTTGAAAACTGTATTCTTTTCAGAGTGGAAACGTGCTCCTATTGCTTTAGTGATAAAAGACAATTAGAATTCTATCTTGAGTTATTTCACTGCAAACGTAATCCTAAAACTGAAATGGTTCAGAATGATCTGGTTTGGTTGCTTTTCCCAGTCTAAAAGAGTGATCCCCATTGCTTAAGTGAAGTACTCTGGGTTCTGAAGCAGCATTGTCCAGCTCTGGCAATACACGAGCAGTATCCCATTGTGCAGTGAAATTGCCAGATACGCTCCGTGACATGGGCAAGTGATTTAGACCTTTCCTTCTTCCAAATGGCAAACTTGGAGATCGGTGCTTTGTATGACACTCAAACAACACATTAAAGACACTGGGGAAAGTGCCAGGCTGCAGTTTACCAGCATCGTGCCTGCTTCAGTGTCGAGAGATCTCCAGATTTCCTGATGGTTAAACAATGGGAGGGTTTGGTTGCTCTTTCACCTGTTGAGCAAATTACACCTATTGTTTGTGGGCACTGGATGGGCAAAACTACCAGGATGCTGGCCAGTACGTGCAGTCTGTTTGAGCTGGTTTTGTCACAGAGCTGACTGTTCTTGGCTCAATGGGACTCCTCTTTCTGGGAGGATTTAGAACTCTAGGGTAGGTGTTGGGTAGACCTGGCATTCAGAGAGATGCTGTAGAGCTCCAGGGAGGAGCTTTGCTGGATCATCTTTAATCCTCACTGACTGAAACTTTGCTGCTTTCATCTCAGGCCTTGGAAAGTTCCCCCTGCTTAGCAGAAACACTCCATGACGGATGCCACCACCAGTTCTTATGCTTGTTGGTGACCTAACTGAGATTGTGTCACTTCTGGGAGTGGTGTGAGTCTAGGAGGATTGAGCTGTCTGATCAATCTTACAGTCTTAACAGTGATTCAAGGTGCATTTTCTTGCTTGATCTCCCGTTTGAGTGAATAAAGGGCTGATCAGAGCCATGGAAGTCTAGCTAAGCTACTGATACGCAGAGAGTTTTAATCCTACTGCTAGACTGACTTCAGCTGAGGATAGAAAGGGTGAGCTGCCGAAGCAGTAATGGAGGAGGAAAGGTGAGGCTGAAATGCCAGAAAGGAGGCAGTCAAACAGATGCCTGTCAGACCAGCGTGAAGCACCAGCAATCATTTGATCAATGATTTTCCACTGGGTTTCAGATAAGCAGTACTGGAACAATGGAAGAGGTTAAGAGTTGGGTAGAGATTTAAACACAGCACAGCTTTAGCTGCTAATTAATGGCTTATATTTTTACATGTGTTTTGGTTTGTTTTCAGTCAAAACAGGAGAAGATGGCATGCAGAGACAAGAGCATGCAGGATCGATTGAGACTAGGTCACTTCACTACGGTGCGGCACGGGGCATCCTTCACCGAGCAGTGGACAGATGGCTATGCCTTCCAGAACCTCATCAAGTGAGGACAAACAGAGTTGTCTTAACTACAGAGACGGAAAAACTAAGCAGTTGTGTGTGATGTCTTGCATGTCAGAATGTGCGAACAGTGTGACTGGTGCATGAAAGGATTGGGTAGGAACTCAGCTGCAGACAGAGGGGAACATTTTTGCGTTGAAGTGAGAAATATGTTTCCACTTAAACCTCCAGAGACTTGAATTGGAATGAAATTGTTTGAGTTGGCCTCTGGGCTGGAAAGCAGTGGGCTGCCCGTCGGGTGTTCTCAGTGCACCTACCTGGCTGTGCAGTGCTTAGGGTGGTGGGGTGGACCAAATTCTCACATGTATTGTCGGTCAATCAATTTGATTTGCATACTTGCATATATTAGTCAAGGATGGCTAATTAGGGGTTTTTTTTAAAGTAGAAAGTAGAGAAGCTTAAAAGAAAATCCATACTATTTAACTTTTTTTGCCGCCTCCTAACAGTGATCAAAGGGGCTGCAGAAACCTGGAAATAAAGATCAGAGACCCTTTTATGCAGGATGTTAATGGAAATATCCAGCAATTCCCACCTGGCCTAGACCTTTAAGTAGGACTTGGCCAATTAATTGCATTAGTGAGAGCTGTGTGTGATGATTTAAATTCGTATCACTTCTCTGTAGTCTGATAGGGAGGTGCAGCTCTTGTTAGGCAGAGATTAAGGACTTTATAATTCTTCCTTAGTTTGTGCTGTAAGACATGGAAGAAATACTTGTGGAACTTTTACTTGCAATCTCAGTCTCTCAAAGCGTGCATTAAGTGTGTAAATGGTCAAGTCATTTAAACTGGAAATTTCAAGAGTGCTTTTATCACTGTGAAATGTGTTAAGATGGTCTTTTTGTCTTGGAGGAAAGACTTTCCTTAGTGCAATTGGAAGTGGTGTTGGTAATATTTCAGAGAACTAAGGATAGTTCAGCTGTACTCCTGAAGAATAAGGATGCTCTCTCAGACATTGCCACACCTCAGGAAGAGTTTGAACAGGAAAGTCTGAGGTTTAGAACAGAGCTTTCTAGGAAAAAGTGAGTGGAAAGTTAGTGACTTACCCTGGATCCCCGGGTTTTCCATGAGGTTAGCAGCTCCTTGGGTTTGGATATCCTCTGCGTGAATAAAACCTTTCACTTACTGAGAGGTTTCTGTGGGCCAGGAAAAGAATCCTCTTTCATGTAAAAATGACTTGAAAAAAATCTGAGTCATAATGTTTGGCAAATCCCCCCTTTTCTGTACGAAAATATTTTGTAACTAACCTTACAAGTACAACCGATGTGAAATTGATTGCTCTGATCTGCGCAGAACAGATGGACCCAGTCCATACCATTAGTTACCTGCTTTGTTTTTTCCTAATCTCTTCTTTCCAGGCAACAGGAAAGGATAAATTCCCAGCGGGAAGAAATAGAAAGACAAAGAAAAATGTTAGCAAAACGGAAGCCACCTGCGATGGGACAGACGCCCCCAGCAAGCAATGAGCAGAAGCAGCGCAAGAACAAGACCAATGGAGCAGAAAACGAAACGTAGGTTGCGTGGCCTTCTTGGTGCCTTGTGAAGCTGCACGCTTTGATTAGAGCACAAAATAGCTGCTCGGGAATGGAATCTTGTCCTTGCCTCTAGGCTTCGCTCCGTGCCCAAATGAATGTTGTGGAATTAGCCTGGCATTCAGCAGCATCTGGCTGCAGTTCTAAATAGTTTTCATTGGAGTAAAACGAGGATCATCGCGGAGGCCAGACTTCGTATGAGCTTAACTTTTTTTTTGAATGCAGTAACTGTTTCAGTATTCCTGTTGCGTCAAGTTTGAAAAGCAGCAGCTTTCTTAAGTGGTGCAACTTCAGAACCGCTTTCAGCATCACTGTGTGATAAATGATGCTTTTCTTTTTAAGGAAAACAAGATTGTGCACATTTGGAAGCCTTTATTTCCATGTATTTTTGTGTGAGGCTTGCCAAACAACCAGATTAGTCCACTGGAGAAAAAAGACGCTCTCTCTAAGGATGGTGCCTTAAGCATTGTCCTGGATCTCCAAAGCAGGCCGTCACAGATAGCCGAGTGAGGGACATGGAAAGGTCATCAAAGTATCGAAGTGCTACTCTCTCTTCTTGTAGATGATTTCTTTTTTTTTTCCCTCCCTCTCTTGAAGTTACTAATACTCTTACGAGTCCTGATGTTCTTAGAGAGGAAAGCTATGTCTCACAAGAAGTTCAGAACATTTTTTTAAAGATTTTGTGAGTTGGAAATACATTAATTCAGAGAGTTTCCCTACCTTCTACCAGTTTCCTTTACAGTCTTCATTTTATCGCTGGTGGCTAATAGCGTACCTCTCAACCACATCTCTCTTTTTGCACTATTAAATGTCCTGGGCACGGCTTCACCTCAAAGTTTTGTAGCCCTTTAGTCTTTGGTCTTGATCTTTTTAAAAGTGCATGTGAAACAGAAGCTCCTGCTGCCTTTTGCAGTCACAGCAGAGACGGAACGTGGCTGTTGAATCATGATATTGCGGGTGCTCTCAGCGCCCAGGGCGCTGCCCCCGGATGGGGTGCTGGTGCCTGCAGATCAGGTGTATGGTGTCGGAGAGCACTGTGTGCTTTCTGCAAAGAAGTAGCTTGAGGAGTATTAGCTTGTTCCAGCCAAGTGAGCTTATAAAAGACTAAATAAAATTTTAAAGCTGTCATTTTACGTTAAAGCGTTTGAGTTTGGAGAAGGAAACAAAGTGTCTGTGCGTGGATATTTGAAAGCGTTGCTGTTCATGGTGGTAACCCTTCACTTGGGAGGGACAGGGTGATGCTTTCCCCAGTTCTGCAGGGGTGTGTTTCCCCAGCAGACTGGTGCAGCTGCAGTGTGGCTTGTTCTGCAGACATGGGAGCACAGGTCTTGATGTGCCTGAAGTCATGCTAATGTTTTTGCCGTGCTGTGAGCCTGCCTGGTGCAATCTAGTCTTACCTGGGTTTGCTAGCAAGCCTTTTTGTGCTCCCAGCTCTTTTTGTGCACTAGGTACAAAATTCCCTGCTGTTTGGAGGAGTTTTCCTTGCGGAATTCTTCCAGAGGCTGTCTTTTTAGCAAGTCGAACATAAATGGTTCTGAAAGTTGAATGAGAAGCAGACAGCCAAACTCCTTCATTTGAGTTTTGGTTCCTCTTTGCTTCATGGTTGTTGCAGCATCTTAAAAAAGAGTAGGAAAGTCCCATGGTGCAAATTTAAATGTGCGCTCTTCTGAAACTAGTTTCTAGCCTGTGAATGAGAAAAAGATTTTCATTCAGGAACATGAATCTGCTGGGGCTTTTGGAGGTTTGTTAGGGCAGCTTGGGCAATCTTAGTCTTCAGCTGCACTGGAAGTGTATTTCAAACACATTTCTGTGAAACAGGGCAGTGTTCATCTTAGAACCCCCATGATTTTTGTCGTTCTTGCTACTAACTGGCAGCTATTTTGGGCAACGTTAGCCTGCATCTCTTGCTTGATGAGTAGACGGCTGGTGTTTATCCGTATTTTATCCATGCACAAGAATACGTGGAAAGTTTGTTGCTGGTTTATTCAATTGTCTTTTTATTTGTTATACAGCAACACCAACCAAAGACCTAAACTTTTGGGATGGCCTTTTAGTTGAATCTGATTAAAATTCAGGCTATCGTGGTTTGTGTGGGGGTGAATTAACGTGCTTGTATATGAAATTATACCACATGTAACCATTTACAGTACTGGCTGTGTCTTGTATATATGTTTATAATAAGCAGTTCCTTATGGTCAAGATTCTTTCAAAGGGAACTTGGCTTCTGAGTTTTCCATTAAATTTACTGGCTAACAACTGCTTTAGCACTTTTTTCAATTTTGTGGACCCTCTGCATTAGCAGCGGTGGGGAGAAGTTGGGGCATTTCAAGGCGCTCACTCAGTCGGTTGAGTACTACCTCCTCTGTTTGCTGTCCGGTGAGCCAAGGACCCACGGCTCTGCACAGGCACAGGGCTCGGTCCCCTCTTTAAACTCCTTTTGGTATTGATGCTGTGGAGACCTCAGACACTAACCTTTGTACTAAGTACTATGCAGAGCATAACTGCTGCCACAGGAGTCCTCCTGGGATATGCTTTGAACTCAACTGAGGTTCAAAAACAGATATTTTTATGTTGTCATGTGCATATCCTGTTTACAGAGTAAACAGATGCAGTTGATATGGGCTTCATAGCTTTATGTTTACATGTGTGATGCTTTTACCAAAGTCCTTGAGGGTAGTAGTGAGAAAATTAATATAGTGATTCATTTTCCTAACCTTAAAAATCTCAGCACATCATTGCATTCCAGAAGTGATGGCATCCATCATTGTTTTAGTGTAAGGCTGTTCTTTGCCTCCGTCCTATATGGCACCCTTGGGCTATAAAAGACATTGAAAACATTCTGAAACTTTTTTGACCAGCCACCTAGGGTGGAAACTTTGTCCATCACTTACCATCAAAAAATGGGGATTATTCCCCTTATCCCATCACTTCTCTGAACTCTACATGAGGCCAAAGATATGGTAAGGTGAAGCAAATTTCCCAAGGTTTCCCTGGAAACCAGTTCACAGAGCCTGAAACAGCAAAAAGCTCTGAATCCCAGGTCATTGCTCTGTTTGCAGTGGCTCTGTGGCCAGGGATACTGCTAGGCCCGGAGTGAATAGCTGGGTTGAATTATCCAGCTTTTATTACAAAGAAAAATTTGAAAAGAGTTGGTAAAGCAAACTTTAAATGGAAAAATAAGATGTGGAATATTTGTGCTTCAGCATTCCTTATTTAGATTATGGTTTAGCATTCTTTGTTAAAAGTCAGTCACTAGCCTAAATAGGTGTTATTAGGGATTTGGATTTGAAATTAATGTGTGCTTGTCAAAGTTCAAGCTTTTGGTTGTCTTTACATTAAATATTAAAAAAAAAATAGATTGCAGAGTTTAGCCAAAAAATTTCCCGCTGCCTATTGACATACTCTGTGTAGTTGTCACTTCCACGGGTGATGTGTGTTCTGCAGACCGTTCACTTTATCACCAGTTGAAAGCTAATGCACTGATCTGTCCCTTCTCTGTAGGTTAACGTTAGCAGAATACCACGAACAGGAAGAAATCTTCAAACTCCGACTAGGCCATCTTAAAAAGGTAAGAACTAACTTAGGGAAGGATTTCAGCTGACTCAGTGTTCTGTGAACAGCAGCATTTCTCTGTGGAGGTCACCACTCTTTGTTTGACAAGTGGGAGGGTTTTGTTGCTTGAAAGGGATGGCCAAGATTTTTAAATTTTTTCTGAGGCAGTGCTAGTCAGGAAAGATGTTCTTTGCTTCAGTAAATGGATTTCTGTGTCCTTACAGTTCTGATTTCATGCAGGGACTTCACTGTTTTGATACATCTTACTCTGTCACTATGACCTGCCTAGTGCTGGGCTCTGTGTGTGTGTCTAATATGGGGGAATAGGGAGGAATGGACCGAGGGAAGGAAATCTTAAGAACACAGCAAGGACTGCAGCCATCATTGACTTTGCCCTTTCTTTGCAATATTGTTTAACCAGCATTATCAGTAACAGTCTGATAAAATCTCTTGAGCTTTTGGAAACTGTTTAGGCAGTTGTGCACATTTGTTTTCAGATTCACTGGCTTCAGCAGGGACTGTATCTGCAAGGGAGGTTATAATTACAT
>NW_010395774.1:4930-19322 GCF_000710305.1 Buceros rhinoceros silvestris | reverse complement strand
CAGCAGGAACTGTACCTGCAAGTGAGGTTATATTTACATAAGCTGTTGACTACCTTTAAAGTGATGGCAATAAACCAAAAATAAGTTTTCTGGGACACTTCAGCAGATGAAGTATTGGGGGAGTGGAGGTGGGGAGATGTCTTCTGCCATTTGCTGGTTAGCTGTGATCCCTGCTAAGGCCAGAGAGTTTTCTTTCCCCTATGAATCAAAGAGGAAGTGTGTAAATGCATTGCTGGAGTCCTCCTTCTTTTCTCAGGTGGTGCCTGAGCTCAACACTTACATTTTTTCCTGTAACCTTGACACACAAGTTGAATGCAAGGCCTCATTAATGCTGCAATGCTCCTTGTTATTGTCGGTGGGAAGGGAAAGTTAATGCACACGTGGAATCCGCTGGCACTCTGCCCGTTGTGTTTTACTGACCTGTGAGCAGAGATAAGCGATCCGCGCAGGAGCGTGCTGAAGGCAGCCTTGCTGGACAGCTTCCGCGTTGCTCAAGTGGATTCATTGCGGGCCCCTCTGTGCCGGCATGTTGTGTGCCACCCTGGAACGGAGGAATCCCTTTGGAAATGGGCCTTAGTGGAACATGAAGTAATGTTCTGGGATCGTAGCATTGTCTGAAGCTGTGCTTATCCTTCTCCACTTTTGGAAACTGGCTCATTTTTTGTGCCTAAAAATAGAACCAAGTTGAGAAGGGAAGGAACAGAGTCACAAGACAGGGGTAACCATGTCCCTTGAGTCACATATACCAAATAACACTGCTCAAGGCACACATTTTAATTGAGGTTTGCATCCCTGTCCACAGTGGTGTGAAATTCTAGTGTCGTATTTGAGGTCACTAGAACTTCCAGCGCTACGAACAGTATATCAAAACTTCCACGTGGCTCTAAGTTATGCTCTGACCTCTTCTACCGCTTACCACTTACAGGACTCCGTGTTGTCCTTTCACATTCTCCATCCACTCTGAATGCTGCCCCATCCCTATGTGGCATCGTGACATCCCTGCTCCTTACTTTTGAGGCCTGTCCTCTTGCTCTTGTCCCAGCAGCGGCTGAGTTCCTGCAAAAAACAGCTGCATGGCACTTAATCAGGGAAGGAGCAGGACCACAGCAACGAGGCTTCTCAGTTACAGAAAATTTAAAAACAAGAAGGCGTAAAGATAGGTCTGCTCCTGTCTGTGTGTGGGTGTGAACAGAACTGCCCAGTCAGTTCTCATTCCTGTCGCCTTCCACCTGACTCTTTGTTGACTGTGACCATCTCGCTAATCTCCCAAACAAGATACTTACCAACCTTCACAAATGGAATTACATTTCAGGAGGAAACGCTGACTGCGTTATCTTACACAGTGTCATGTTTGCCTTTTGGTTTTCCCTTGCGCAGGAAGAAGCAGAGATCCAGGCAGAGTTGGAACGGCTAGAGAGGGTTAGAAATCTGCATATCAGGGAATTGAAAAGGATACACAATGAAGATAATTCACAGTAAGCACGCGTGATTCAGGGACAAGAACGTTTTTGTATACAATTTTGTATTTGTCCCCTTCATAATGGGAAACACTTAATCTTTTTTAAATTGGTTTTACTGCTTAATACGACACTTGATTGGGGGGCGGCACGGTGATATAACTTGAAGTTCAAGAAAGACAAAGGCTTCCAAGTGCATCAGGGTACCATTACGTAATCTTTCGTCAGTGCAAATAGTATCGAACCTGTCAGTCATTAATTCAGTTTTAATATTTTTTGTCTTAATATAAAAGCGTTTCTAAGCTGTGCCGTAGCTGTAATTTATTATGCAGTAGATTGCATTATTTCTGTCAGTGTTCTTAAACTGTGTCTTTCTCGCCAGATTTAAAGACCATCCAACGCTAAACGATAGGTATTTGTTGCTACATCTTCTGGGTAGAGGCGGCTTCAGTGAAGTATATAAGGTAAATCTGAAGTGGCAATCTGATGTGATCTGAATCTGCAGTGAAATAGTGCAGGAAGCAGAACTTTTACACTTGTTTTCTCAATGGAGTGTGTGCTTGTGGAGGGAAGAAGGGAGGACAAAGCACATGTTACACACATTACACATCAGGCTTCACGTGTTTAGGATCTGCCCTTGTCCTCAGAGGTCAAATTTCCTGCAAATGATGCATCATTTTCTTGAAACATATGAGTCAGCAAGTTTTGTCAGGATGGAGAAGCAAACCATTTGTTTCTTCAGGTGCTACACACAAGTACCATAAGTAACAAAGTTTTGTTGAGTATGGCATAGCAAGTCTGAACATCACTGTTAATAAGAGAAAATAGCTCCAATAATAAGAGCAAAGCCTTCATTTCCTGGGGGTAGAAGGCTTTTTTCTTGTGTCTTCATTTTACTCTCTGAAGGAGCAGACTGGGGGTGTGTGCTTGTGTAGTCTTGGGACTTTCATGGAACCGAGGATTGCTTGTGCGTCAGCGCTCTTGCATGGCCAAGACCATGCTTTGGTGCTTGCTATTTGACTATTGTGCTTAAAGCCTTTCCAGTTCTACATATTCCCTATCCGTACCCACTAGTTCTGAATTCGTGTGGAATTTGGCTGGGACGAGAGCAACTATGCCAATGCGAATACCGGCAACTTCACGGCAGTGATTTATTTCGATGCATTGCAATAGATAGCTAAACCAGGGTGGGCGGACTGCTCAGGTAGTGAAAAAAGAGTGTGATCTGCATGAAAGTTCTGTGGGTTGCACTTTGGAGGCTTTGCTGACTAAGGAGAAAGCCTTGGCTCCACAGGTGAAAGCAGGAGGGTATGAGTGCTTCATACCTGACTGGGCTTGAGAGTTGTAGCTGTGTAATTAAAACAAGGAAATGCTTAGCCCTTCTTCCCCAGGGTCCGTTAGGAGTTTAGAACTTTTGGGATGGACACCATTTATCCTCGTCTGTTTACAATAAGATTTTGCCCCATCCTGTAAACTATGAGCTGCTGCTCCTCTCAGACAGGGTGAAAGATTCCTGCATTTCTCCGAGAATACAGTTGCAGTGGTCCATTCTTTAAAGACTCCTAAATAGCAAGAAACTGCGGCGGAGGCGGGTGGGAAACGCAGCACAAGATTTACAAAGTTCTGCCCTTGAATTCTCCAGCTTCTAAAATCGGCTGAAACGTTGTGCTCCAAGCTGTGAGCTACCAATGCGGAACAGCGTATTAAAAATCCTCTGTATGTTTTGGGGTGTTGTTTTAACTGAGTGTAGAAGATGAGGTAGGTGGCTTGGGGGACTGATGGCAGGGTCTTCCTGGTGTGATTAACTGTCTATATTTTGGTAATTCAGTCTTTCTGATCCCAGTGTAGCTCTGGTGGTAAAATGTCAGAATAAATGCGGCATTAGTTAGAGCCCATGGGGAGGGTCAGATCAAAGCGCAGCATATTCAATTGTTTTCAGAGTTGCTTGGTTTCATTAGTGAAACTAATTACATCGAAATGTGGGTTTGCTCTTCACTCAGTATGTCGTAATGCTTATTTCCTGGGTGGGGATATTGGTTTGTTAGAGCTTGTCTGCTTTTGCAGTATTAACCTGAAGGTGTGATTCCTACTGATTTTCAACTCTTCTCTCTGCAGGCATTTGACTTAACAGAACAGAGATACGTAGCTGTGAAAATACACCAGTTAAATAAAAACTGGAGAGATGAGAAGAAAGAAAACTATCACAAGTAAGTAAGGCTGTGAAGCAGCCAGCCATGTTTCCAGGCTCCTCCTGTATTTGGTTATCCGGGGAACAGGCTGCCGGTTTTTTCCTGTGTTGTGCCACACTTCAAGAGCCACTCTCTGTCCCAGCAGCTGCTTACAAAAGTTACGGAGAGACGAGAAATGGTTTAAACCTGTACATACAGGCAGTTTTGTGTAAGCTCTACGGCACAAGGTTTTAAAGCACCTACAGCGCTCCCTGAAGAAAGAGTTAAAGTGGCTTCTCCTCTCTGACATGTCTAAGCTCTGCTCATAGGAAGCAGTTGTTAATGCCCATCTTCCAGGTACACGCTGGCTTTGTGCTCCTCCAAAGCCTGGAAGGGAGTTGCAGGAAGCCTTTTGGTGTCGGTAACGCTTGCTCTCTAACGCAGGGATTAGGTAAGCTCTGCAGAATGGCATCCCAACCTTCTCGACAGAGCTTCTAAGGTAGAGCTCCGATCTTAATTCCCCGGCAAGTCACTGGGATGATATAAACGCATTCAAAGACTGGAAGCTGAGCTGAGCAACATGGAATTTTTCTAGAACTTGTTGATTTTGGTATTTGGCTATCTTGGATCCCCTAATGATTTATGATGAGGTTACTCTGTTTTGGCAGGCAGTACCATTAATCAGGGTGAGTTATTCTGTGGTATTGCCAGTGTTTGAGATGCTCTCAGATTCTGTGGTTCTCCAGAACTGTTCTGTGCAGTTACTCGTTTGCTCACCCCTTCTTGAGCTGTCCGAGTAATATGCCTGTTTTTGCCTGGGTTTGATCGATGTTGGGCTGCTGTGCGGTGTGGCTGGGTCCACTATCGGCAGAACTTAGAATTAAGTCACTTGTATGACTAATGCTCAGACTTTCCTGTTTTCAGACATGCGTGTAGAGAGTATAGAATTCACAAAGAACTGGATCATCCTCGAATAGTTAAGCTCTATGACTACTTTTCGCTGGATACTGACTCGTAAGTTACATTGCTGGTTTGACCCGTTCACTACCCACGAAGTATTTGGTCTCTTAAAGGAGGGTCCACAGAATGTCCACACCAGTGTTACAGACTGCACTGCAGAGATGTCTGAGGCAGTTCCAGTGTACACTGGTTTTCTAGAGACACTAGCTCACAAACCAGTGTGCCATATCGTGTCAGATGTGCTGCTTTACCAGTAAATCCTCCTTCATTGGCCTGGGCAGTTCCCCTGCTGACAGAGCTCTCTGCTTCGGGATCTAGCACTTAGCTGGGGGTCTCTGCCCTTCGTACTATTGAGCATTGAGGGCTGTGCTCCTGGTAGCTTATTTTTAGAAAGGGATTATTAGGCTGGAGGACTCTTAGTTTAATATATTGACCGAATTGGTGTCTTACAGACAAGCAATGACGAAGTGTTGTGGTTTCTATCGAGTGCCTTAATTACAACAACTACTGTTTTGCCTTCAGGTTTTGTACAGTGTTAGAATACTGTGAGGGAAATGATCTGGACTTCTACCTGAAACAGCACAAGTTAATGTCGGAGAAAGAGGCGCGATCCATTATCATGCAGATTGTGAATGCTTTAAAATACTTAAATGAAATCAAACCTCCCATCATACACTATGACCTTAAACCAGGTATGCTGTGCCGCTAGCTGACGTGCTTAAGGATCTAACCTAAGGTAATGGGTTACAAGGAATGTGGGGAAGTTTACTTTGGTCAGACAGCAAAAAGGAGGAGACGGGGCTGTCTGGGCAAACTAACAAGAAAAAACTATAATGTGTGGAACATGCTGTGAAAAGGGTTTTGTCTCCCAGAATTGCAACAGTAACATTCCAGGAAAAGCAGCCTCCTTGTTCAGAAGGAGCCCCTGAACCACCAAGTGTCTGTGTTTAGTTTCTTAATGTCCTCCTTGTATTCTGCTGTTGAGAGCTTCTGTTATTGCTTCAGAAAGGTTCCCATAATTACTAATGTGTTTCATGTTCCCATTCTTCTGGCTTATTCTTTCTGTAATCATCTGCCTGAAAATTTAGTGGCAGAAGCTTAACTTGGAAGTGTTGTTTTTTCATATCGTGTGGCATCTCTCAAAGCAGAGGACGTACAGTCCAGTGGCTTAGGGCTGCCTTTGAATTCGGCCATCTGCCCTGTAGAAGGTCCTCTCCCAACACTGCAGATTTCCCTTTAGCATGGGGCAGAGTCACGGTGGGAAGGATGGAAGTGCTCCCTTTCGGGGTGATGCGTGTTGGCTACACAGTTTTTTTTCCTGGTCCAGTAAAATTCAGCCATCTCCTTGGGCAGTTATCCCTGGCTTGTCTCCCCGTACTGGTGGCACTTCATCAGCATTGTGTAACTGGTATGTGATGTGGTTTATTGCATCAGCATGAGGAATCTGTACGGGAGGTGGTGCTGTTGCACTAGTTCTGGTGACCCTGTTTCTTCCTCCAGCTGTTCTGTTGTCTGAGCGTGCTGCAGAGCTCTGCCTGCAGTTGCCTAAAGCTGTGATTCATCCTCTGCCATCACGCATGATTCTGTTGCTATATCACAGGCTTTCAGGAAAACAGTGATGAACAGGAAAACAGACTTCTTGATCCTTGATGGATTTGTGAAAGGCTCTTGATAAAGCAGTAATTGTCCTTTTTGAGCTTAGAAAGCCACTGGGGAGCAATGCCAGGAAGGGGAGAGTTTCTGATTTTTTGAAAGGCCAGGGCAAGTCAGGACTTCTGGGCAGAGTGAGTCATGACTGTACGTGCACTTCTCTCCTTAATCCTCCCTTTTGACCTGCCCTTCCAATGGGACCTGTGATCAAAATAGCATGGGCATCAAGCTCGTTTGGCTCATAGGGCTCAGAATCTGAAGGCTCCAAGTAATGTTGGTCCACTGGGTTGTTCAGGGGTGGGCAGATCAGTTCTAGCACTTGGTGGGAGCTGTGTTGCCTCTGGAGCTCAGGGTGTTGAGCATGAAAACACCTACCCAGGCTGCTGCAGCTCACTGAGTAGTTCCTTGTCCTCTCGTGCAGAATGCTAGAGTTCAATGCAACTTTATTCTTGTTTTTTCCTGCTAGATGTGTATCCTAAGGGGCTGTTTCCTTCCTCTGTCTAGGTAACATTCTTCTAGTCAATGGTACTGCATGTGGAGAAATAAAAATCACAGATTTTGGACTTTCCAAAATCATGGATGATGACAGCTACAACTCTGTTGATGGCATGGAACTGACATCGCAGGGGGCTGGTACTTACTGGTAAGCATCGCCTGGGGCACCTGCAAGTTACAGATCAAGAACAGTTTGTAAACAGCTTTGGATCGATGTCAGATCTGTATGTGCTGCCATTGTCTGTGACAGCTTGAGACACTGAAGGTTTGAGACCCTGGAAACTGCTCTTGTTGTCACACAGAGGCTGGCAGCTTTTTACTTTGCAGCGGGTTAGCGTTTGTACGTTCGAAAGCAGTCTCTTATCCAAAGGGCCTGGTGAAAAACTGCATATGCTGCATGCCAGTGAGATAGCGAGCGCTGGAGTGGCGCTCGGCTGCTCTTTCACAGTCTGTGATGGCCCTGCCTGTCAGCTGAAGCAAGCAGGAGAATACCATGGAAGTCAGGTGTGTCAGGGAGATGGGAAGAGTACTCCACTGAGACAAGGAGGTGAAAATCCATAGTTAGCTCTTAGGAAAGACATCATTCTCACGGTGCTGTCTACAGCCAGAGCTTGACTTTAATATGCCATGTGAAAGATATTTCCAGCACTGCTTTATCCTGCCAGCGTTGTCACTGCATCACCCATGGCTGAGAGCAAGTCCTATGGTGAGTGCCACCGACTGTGATTTTAGATACTACCCAGACTGCAGACTGTCACCAGGGGCAAGACTTGTGCAGGACAATTTGTTAGGACACTCTGCATTGTAGTTTTGTTCTGTACCTAAAAATGAAGCTAAGTGTAGTTTGAGTGAGGCCGAGTGTCCCTAACTGGGAGGTGGCATCTGGGGTGGAGTTTCTAGAACGCTGTGTTTTGGCTGACTGTTTCTGTTGTGGAACTGTTGGCCAAGCCCTTCTAACAACAAATACCTGTTCTGAAGATAAAATGGGGTTATTCTGTGTGCTCTGGTGATGACTAGCTCAGACCATCAGTCTGGAGAGTCCTTGGGGTCGCTGTTGCCAGGTGGAGAACGCATTGGTGGACATGGCCCAAAGATGCACAGGAATGAAGTTGGGTCCCTCGAGTCCCAAGCCAATATCTGATCACAAAAGCATGTTCCTTCCTTTCCAAAGAAAATTATTGAAAGAAAATGATTTAGAGGTACTGCTAATAACCAGTTGTCACTTCCTTCTAATTAGGTATTTGCCACCAGAATGTTTTGTGGTTGGGAAAGAACCTCCAAAGATTTCAAATAAAGTTGATGTCTGGTCAGTGGGAGTCATCTTCTATCAGTGTCTCTATGGCAGAAAGGTAAGACGACATTTAACCTCCTTTCCTAGTGGTGATTCCTAAACCTTTCTAGAGGCAGTGCTGCCTTCTGCTTCCTTCTCCTCCCCGAGCTTAGAAGGTTCCAAGGCAGAGTTCATGCTGATGAAGTGGGGAGAATTTACTAGGGTGTGTTTTGCTTCAATGGAAGTTCTGCAGAATGTCTCTTTCCATTGTGCGTGTTCCCGCTTGAGGCAGTTAAGGGCAGGACGAGCGAATCATTCAGGGCAGACACCTGAGGTTCTTGCTCAAGCACCATTCTGTGATGCTTTCAATCTGCTAAGTCCTTGTCCTGCTTGATGGCTGCAGGTGTTATAGAGAAAAGAACTGGGTGCAAAGACCCACTCTAGAAGTTCTTAGGATGGCTTTTGGAAGGGAAGAGTCAGGATCAGGAAAAGGTGATTTGTCCTGAGAAAAGGTAATTTGTTTTATGACAACAAGAAGAAATGGGTTGGATCAGGGAAAGGATTCCATCATCTCTTGTTTTCACAACTCCTTGGTAACTAAGCATTGTGAAAGCCTGGGCTGACAAACGCGCTGCGTTGCCTGGTGTTGTCAGTCAGATAAACGGTGGAACCAGCCCAGCAAATGCTGAAGGGGGTGAATCTCCCATCAGGTTAGATAGATGAAGGCCCTCATGCACATGGGTGAAGCTGACCTACGAGGTCTGGAAGCAGGTGGAGATCCATCCTGTCTGCACCAGAGACACCCCAGACACTTTCCAGCTTGGTCCTTTTTGTTCAGTCTAAGCGTGGGAGCAATGTGTCCTGCTCATCTGGCTGGGCTCTGCAGCACCTTCACATTTGTGGGCTTCTTGCCTGGAAAAATGCTGATGTCAAGTGATGATGAACAGCAGTGTTATGGGATTTTTAAGGCCTGCCATCAACTTTTAACAATTGTCTTCCATTTTTTTGGTAGCCCTTCGGTCACAACCAGTCACAACAAGATATTCTGCAGGAAAACACAATTCTGAAAGCTACCGAGGTGCAGTTCCCTCCAAAGCCAGTAGTCACACCAGAAGCAAAGGTAAATCTTTGATCAAGAGGATCAGCAAGTTTGATCCTCGCAGGAGGTTGTAGCAAGGTGGGGGTCACTCTCTTCTCCCATGTAACAAGCAACAGGACAAGAAGAAATGGCCTCAACTTGTGCCAGTGGAGGTTTAGGTTGGCCCTGAGAAACAATTTCTTCCCTATTGGTTGCACAGGCTGCCCAGGGCAGTGGTGGAGTCCCCATCCCTGGAGGGGTTTCCCAGCCGTGTGGAGGTGCTGCTGAGGGACAGGGGTCAGGGGGGACCTGGCAGTGCTGGGGGAGCAGTTGGGCTCAGTGAGCTGGAAGGACTTCCCCAATCAAAACGATTCTACGATCCTGTGTCTGTCAGTCAGCGATTGGCACCAGCAGTTCCATCCTCCTGGTTTCCCTAAAAGCAGGGGGAGTTCTGTGCTCAGTGCTTGCCTCCTGCAGAGTGGTCAGTGGCTTTGCCTTGTCAGGCTGAGGACTGAACCGAGCGCGGCGTGTGCTGCCGCCCGTGCGTCCCCCTGACAAAGGATGAGCTGATGGTGTAGGAGCTGGGCTGTCTCTGCGGTCACTGGGCTTCTCAGACTGGCCCTGCTCCCGAGAGTTCCCTGTCGAAGCAAGCCTCCTGTTTCAGTCTGCTAACTCGTGCTTTGCCTTCGGGGTGTCTGCAGGCGTTCATCAGGCGCTGTTTGGCCTACCGAAAGGAGGATCGGATAGACGTCCAGCAGCTGGCCTGTGACCCCTACTTGCTGCCTCACATCCGCAAATCCGTATCCACGAGCAGCCCAGCTGGAGCTGCAATTGCATCAACCTCCGGATCATCCAACAACAGCTCTTCAAACTGAGACAGAGTAATAGGCCAAAAACTGCTTGAGAAAACGGCAAAAAGACTTTCGGAAACAGCTTTGGAATAGAGGAATCCGCAAGGGTCTCAAGAAACCTGTACCAGGTGCTTTTTTTCTCTTGCTTTTTTCCATCCATAGAGCATGACAACATCAACTCTCATCAAGAAAACCTTCAGCATCTAGGCCAAGCCATGTGGATAGGAGCTGGCTTGAGGTTTATCCAGTGAACGACCACAAAAGGGTGGCTGCTCTGAGCAAGGAGGGGAAACTCAAGAAAATACAAAAGGACATGGTTCCATGTACTGTGAACTTCTGAACATGCAGCCTTGGGGAATCCAGGACGCCGTGTGTGCTTCATATGAAGAATGTGGACTTTGGAAAAAGACTGGGCTAGTCCAGTGTTGATATTTAAACATTGTTCTTTTTCTTTTAATAAAGTTTAGGTAACATCTCCTGAAAAGCTCGAAGCACCAAGGTTCAGCTGGGGATGGTATATGACTCTTTGCCCTTTGGAGGGGAAAAAAGTTGATCCTGCCTGTTCATGGCACTAGAGTTAGTGTTTTACCCCTAATTAATTTCAGTTTTTTAAAAATAACAATTTTTTGGAAGAAAACAGTTTTCTGGTCTCAAAGTGAAACCCGTATTAGCAGGCTCATGGCAGTGTCCATTCTGGGGATGGTGCAGGTTTCTGCTCCCTTGGGGTGGCCTCTTAGGAAAAATTCGCCTTCTCAGGCGGGCGGTGAAGCCCACAGGAGAACAGGCCTGCGCAGATCTCCTGTGATCGGCGTGGATCACACCTCAGACTGCCACAAGGTTTTCAGCTGCTGCTTCACGGCTCTCACAACGGTTGCACCTTTTTAATTTATTTGAAGTGCTGTTCTTTTTGAAAACACACCCTGACGTGCTCACAACGTGCCCTCTGCTCTCGTGAGCGTGATCTCTGTTGCCTGTCGGGAAGGCAGGCAGCGAGCGGGGAGGAATTGGGGCACAGCTCAGCTGGTCACAGGTGTGACCTGTGCTCAGGCAGCGCCATACGGATCTTGATCGTGTGAAAAATCTGGAGCTGAAGACTTGTCTGCTCTTCTCCGTTAGGTGACCTGGCAGCAACGCTTCCTCTCTCCCTTAACGCTTCACTTCTAAAACTTGCTGACTTCCCTAACTTGTTGCCATCGCTGCATCTGATTTCAAACGAGAGGGAGTGAGATAATGTTCCTGAAGGGAGCAAACACCATAACTATTATTGTGTCTCCCTTCTGTAATCTGCCCGGAGGGCTCTTACACCTTCAGCTGCCTGCTGTGAAACTCAAGCCTCTTTACCCTGCTCTGCCCCCTTTCCTCCCCACACTGAAGGAAAACTTAAAAACACACGCAAAAAGCACAGCACTTGAACATGTGGTAGCCAGGTTGGAGTGCTCCAAACATGTGGCAGGAGTTCATAGCCAGAAATATTTAAAGATGCAGTGTTCAGGGGCAGGGTTTGTCTGGGGAGGGAGCCAAGCGGTGCGCTACTGCAAACAGGGCGCTGTCTGTAACAGATGACCCTATGCACGCTTCTGAAGCCAGTACCCAGACCACCGGGGTGTGGACTGCGCTCTGCGGCACCTGCAGGACTGTCCCCACAGCTCCGGCAGCGCGTGGGCTGGTTGGGGCGCTCGGTACCCCAACAGCGTTCTCATGGCAAGCCGTGTTCTCCGTCCTGCTCTTTCAGAGGGAACGGCCGCTCGCCTGCCTCGCTGTCAGCCGTCCTCTGCGAATGCCGCGCTTAAGCCTGGCCGGGAACTCGTGGTTGCCTGGAAAATGGAGGAATTTAAGCAGTGGACCTGGGAAGTGGACAGCTCTGCCGCTTGGATTTTTATTACTATTTTTGTAGTGATTCTTGGGCTTTTAATTGGATGTAGTCAGGTGCAGCTGCATTAAGGTGGTCTCTAAACCATGCTGTTTTAAACGAGGAACTACTGCATCTTTAAATCTCAGCCATAATTTCTTAGCCCTTTCCATCCCCGCTGCTCTGTTCCAGAAGTTAACTGTTTAGCAAGCAGCACTCCGACATGTCTGTTCAGCCTCTGTCAGGCGAAATCAGGGTTGATGCTTCATCCCGTTTGCTGAAACTGATGATTTGGTGTCTGTCACATCGGGGAGAATTCTAAGAGGGTTTTTTCTGTCCCAGTCCTGTTGTTTCTTGGACATACAGTGTGTGCTATCTCTGTGGGTGTGATTAGTTTTGTGTCAGATGCGTTTATTCCTGCCGTGCAACACCCATCCGGGGGCCTGGGGACAGCGTCGGCCTTTCCCAGGCTGACAGCAGTGAAGAACCCTGGTAGAATTCTGGCTGTGACACCTTCCTTGTTAATATGGGTTTCACTTCCAATAACAGACCCTATTGCCACACTGTTCATTTACTTAAAGAAAAGTGTATGAAGAATTTGTAACTTAAACCAGGCCAGACTGTTTTGGCTCTACCCAACAGATGAGACATGGATATTAAAATAAGTTTTAAGAAACTGATTTGCTTGGCTCTTACTGTTTTGCTCTTCTTAGCGTTGACACGAGCTCTCTTGCAGCGGGTGCACAGAGGACACGCGGGACAGGATGAGGCAGGATGGAGGAAGGTCGTGTGGAAAGGTCAGCAGTGAGATCTCTGCATCGGAGCAGGGGTGGATCGCTGAAAATTACCAAGTCCTGGTGTTGATCTTGTTCCGTAGCATCAAGACAGGCTTCTGTCCCTCATTTCCGTTAAAGTAGCAGCTGCCTGTAGAAGCTGTATATATTCAGGACACAAAACCCACTTTTTTTGTGTCTGCTGAGGGAAGATTTGTGTGGAACTACCGAGCCTGCCTGACCGTGCAGAGAGCTGGTGACCACAACCCGCTGGCCACTCCCCAAGCCTCCGGGCACCCGAGGCTCCAGTCTCAGTCCCGCAGAATAACCATGCTGAGCAGCAAGGAGAAACTCAGCCTCTTCAGTTTCTTGTGGCTGCGTCTTGTCAATTTAAAAAAAATACATACAAAAGAAAATTGAAAAGGACCTTGGCAGCTGAAGACATCGAGTCTACTTACATCTAATAACCGGGGACCGCCCGTTCTCACGCCCAGCTCTGCTACAGGCACCTCCCAGCCTCTGTGCGGGGCATCCCCAGGCATCCCCGCCTGAAGGGGGACGGTACCTGCCTGCCAAAGCCTGGTTCCTCCGGGGGAAGAGTCGTGGGGAATCAGGGTTTGCTGCAAACCTGGCGTTGCTCTTGCTGCGCTTGAAGTTAAAGTCGGCTTTGGGCTGAGCGCAGTGAAACCCAACACCCGGAGCAGCTCGGCTCCCTCCCCGCTGCTGCAGTTGATTAGTTTTCAGCCCCCTGTGCCAGGTTTGATGATGCGACACAGATTTGGGCAGGGGAAGGCGGCAGCAGCAGCAGCATTTCAGCAGCGAACACACAAGTCTGCTGTGGTGGTGGCGGCTGTCAGGCCTCCGGGACAGGTACCCGCCAGGCGTGTGTGGCATGTCCGGGACAGGGTGACACGCTCAGCTTGAGGCTTACTGAGGGGCTGCCTTGCCGGACGCTTCGCCTCCTGTGTTAGTGGTTAGGAGTCGCTATGAATTGAGCTTCCTTCTGCCAAATGGGCCAGCCCCCGCTTATTTTGTGTCCTGGCAAAGCCTCGACGTGAGGTTTGCTACTGCTGCCAGTGCCTCCCTGCGCTTCGCTGCCGGAGGATGTTATTTTCTGGGTGCTACGCGAGCCTGGCGCAAGCAGCCTTGACTTAAACCTTCCCCCTCCCAGCACAGCGGCAGAGAGATTTGCAGGACGTGGTGCAGCCCTGACCCCCAGCCACCCTGGAGGTGCCTTTTCTACCCAAAGCCCAGGAATCTTTACACCCAGACCCTGAATTTCCAGCGCTGCGTGTGGCCATGCCTGCAGTCTCTCTCTGCTCCGGCGCTGCCCTTGGGGGCAGCTGGGTGTCCCACAGCCATCGCCCTGGGTGGGGGTGAGAGGGCAAGCAAACACGGAGCTGCTGGGCCTCCCCTCGCCGCGTTCACACCCAGGAACAGGCGTCTTGGCCACAAGGACGCCATTGTCTGTGCCGGGCTGAGACACACTCGTTTCATGCATTAACTGCGTGGGGGCGCGAAGGACGGGAAAAGCCGCTGGCGCGTGCTGTCTGCTGAGGAGCCTCACGCCGCTGCCAGCGCCACACGCTCCTCCATGCTCTGCTTCGCTCCCAGCCTTGCATCTCACCGTGGGACGGGTGGCCGCAGCTTTCCTTCTCCCTCACCCTTCGGCTGCAGCTCAGGGTTTCTATTGCTCTGCTACTCCTCGTTTCCAAACGCTGGGTGAGCGCAGGGGAGGCTCGGTGATTCGAGCTGATCCAGTAAAGCCTGAAAACAGAGGGTAGTCACCACCTGCCCCACCAGTGTGGGCTAAGCCTCAGCAGCCCGCAGGCAGCCCTGGC
>NW_010395774.1:2850-4840 GCF_000710305.1 Buceros rhinoceros silvestris | reverse complement strand
CCGTTAAACCCTGAAAACAGAGGGTACTCCCCCCCTGCCCCACCAGTGTGGGCTAAGCCTCAGCAGCCCGCAGGCAGCCCTGGCACGGAGCTGCTCTCCCTCCTGCTGTTACCTGGGCTGCAGGGACAGGGTGGAGGGGTGCAATGGTCCAGCTGCAGCTAAAAACGCCTGAGATGGAGCTAAAAACACAGGGATGCTGTGGGGAGCAGTGGGTGAAGATGGGGACACGCAGCCTCACGCGCAGGCCGGATCTCCCATGCCCACTCGAGCAGCCGTGGGGAGTGCAGGCAGCGGGTTTATAAGGTGCTTGGCTCTGGTTTACATTCGTGGGAAGAAAAATACCAGAGCTCTGCTGTCCTCTCTTGACCGAAGCCGCTGGCTGTGCGGGAGCCACAAGCACGGACTGGCCGGGGTCCATGGGACACGGGCTGCCGTGTCGGCAACCTCCTCGCTCTTGGCCTGGCTCAGCTCAGCTCTGCATCGAGATCAGGGCTCAAAACCTGCTTTGTTCAGCATTGGCTCATCCCAGCTCCTGCTCATCCTGAAAATCCACCCGCTCGCACCCAAACCCCGGGGACCAGCTGGGCTTGATGCCAAAACCCCTCGGGTGGAGCTGGAAGGGGACATGCCCATAGCTATAAGGTAAGGCAGGGGCAGAGGTGGAAACAAAGCAGCTGGGGCCGACTGGGAGGCCACTGGACCGCGCTGCTCTGGCTGGAAAGGGCTGCGGGACAGGGTGGGATCTCCGCTCCCCAGTCCCATCCCCGCATGCAGCAGGAGGAAGATGCTGTTTGGGATGTGCTGTCCCCCATCTCTCTCCAGCTGCCTTCCCACCCAGCTCTGCTGATCTGCTCTTGAGTCATGCGGAGAAAGTGCTTTTCTAAAAGGCGAATTTCTTGTAAATGACTGGAATTCCTCTCTGTCCCTTTCCAGGAGCCCTGGGGAGGCTGAGGAGGAAGGAGAGGCAGCGGGCTCAGAGGGCAGCACTGCTCCCCAGGCAGCCCCCGGCCTCGTCTCGCCCCCGCGGCGGAAGGGCAGGGATCTCGGCGCTGGCCCTCCCAGGGCTGGAGCGCCCTGAAATTCCTCGTGGCAGCTTTGAGCAAGCACATCTGTTTTTCATAAATTATTTGCAGCTTGAACTTGCCTGACTTGTAAGGGCTGCAGAAGAGAGAGCAGCGAAGAGCCCTGAGAGCCGCAGTGCAGGGAGCCCACAAAGGGACCCCCTTTGCAGTGCTGGGAGCCAGCGGAGTTGAGGAGGAGGGTCAAGGGGGGCATCGGGGGCTGACCAAGCCTCTGGAGGAACCCCAGCAGCTGGCAAAGGCCCGTCTACCCCTTGCAAGACCCGAGGAGACGGTCAGTTGGGAGGCAGGGAAATGGCTCTTCTTTTTGGCCAGGCTCCTTCTACCCGCAGCTGGGTGGCGAGCAGAGCTGGGGCTGATCGGAAATCTTGTGTTTCTGCACTCAGGCGCGGAGCACGGGGAGCAAAGTGCAGCGCAGGCGAGGGGGGCTCCCCGACAGCGCCCCGCTCGGTGGAGCCCCAGCCACCAGCACTGAGACCCTTCTCCCAGTGCTGCATCCACCAGTGCTGGGGAAAACCACACCCTAGGGAGCATCAGCATCGCTGGGCACCCCATGGCCACCGACATGGGCAGGGCTGTGGAGGAGCTGAGCTGCCCAGTGTCCCGGAGCTCATCCTCGGAGGACAGGGCGCAAATGCAAACTGGTCCTTTTGGGAATGATTCCCCTGCCACCCTCCCACGCGGGTTCCCTGCTACGCTGGGGGACCTGATAAGCTGCTGAGCACCCCTCGCTGCCTGCAGCGCAGAGCTTGGCAGTGGGCTTTGGTGGGAAGCCCTCTCCATCGCTGGGACCAGGGCTCTCCTGGCCATCCCCTGCCTGTCTCCAACGCAGGGAGAGCGACGTGGCCTTCCCCTGCTGCCGCTGCCGGCGCGGGGGAGAGAGGCGCCAGCAGACGCCAAGACGGCCTCTT
>NW_010395774.1:1259-2761 GCF_000710305.1 Buceros rhinoceros silvestris | reverse complement strand
CCCCCCCCCCGCGCCCGCGGCCGGCGCGGGGGATAGAGGAGCCAGCAGACGCCAAGACGGCCTCTTCCCCAAGCAGTGACCTCAGCGCGGCAGCGCCTGCCAGGTGGGTGTTGATCTTGGCCCGGCCGGTCCCGTTCAGGGGCCAGGATGAGGCCGGGGCGGCGTGGACAGAGAGCTGAGCTCGCAGCGGGGCCTGGCAGGTGCTGCCTGTCCCTGGTGTGCGGGCGGTCCCGTCAGCAGCCCCTCGACAGCCACTGCCTGCAGGCAGGGCTTTGCTCTCCAGCACTGCTCCCCTGGACCCCCCAGTCCTGTGGAGAGCCGCGGGATGGGGGCGCACCCTTGGAAGAGTAGGATTGAACAGGACATGCAGCTCCCTGGTCATATAACGTACCCCACGTGCTCCCTGGGCTCTAAAATAGACCCTTTGGACAAGCCAGTCCTCAGAGGTGGCTGATGGGTTGGTGCGGGTCCTTCCTTCAGAGCATCTGCCCTCAACCTGGTGCTGCACACACTGCCCTTGTGGGCCAGGGGCCCCCAAATCCTCCCCAAATCTAACTTCTCTGGCACAAGCGAACACCGAACATGTCCCGTGTTAGCCCCAAACTCCATAACTCACGGGGTGCCTTGCTGCCAGTGAGCACCCCAGCTTCACATCCGGGTTTTTCTTTCCCATCCCTGCCGGTTGGGTCCCACAGCTCGTTAGTGACACTTATCTTCTGACCCGAGGGACGCTGAGCATCCCAAGTGACCCGTTTCCTGCCAGTGCTCCTGACCAGGGCAGACCTCCAGCCAAAGATGGGCGAGTGGCACGGATCTATCCCTGGAAATGTTTCCCAGGGGAATGTTTCTGCAGGGTGATTTTCACCCCGTCCCAGCGCAGCCCCTCCCCATGCACTGTGTTGCTTCAGCCAAAACCCATCACTTATTTTTCCAACCAGGGGACAGATACAGGTGCTTCACCTGCAGGAATCAGCTGCAGACGCTGAATGTCCCAAGCGCAGGGCAAGCCTGGGACGAGCCCTTGCTCCCATCCATCACCCAGTGCAAGGAGCTCTCCCGAGAGCGTGGCCTGACACACAGTTGGCCATTCCCCGCACGCGGCTGCGTCTCCTCGTCTGACAGCAACTCCTTAGGGCCAGAGAGGTCAGACAGCTTGGAAATGTCCCAGCAGAAGGGAAAACGCATTTCCTCCCGCCCCAGTCTGATGAGTAGCAACTCAACCAGTACTAAACCGGGTTAGGAGAGTAGGTGAGGAGCTGTTGGCCTGTGTCGGAGAATTAGTTGTTAGGAAGCGTTAATTGTCTTCTAATCACGCACAGTGTAGAGACCTCCAAGACACGGGATGACCCAGGCCAGGAGGCAGTGGTGCTCCGGGCGATCCGAAGCCTTTTGGCTCTGCTGTGTCCCCTCCTCTGGATGGGATTTGCCCCCAGGAAAGGGGTATCAGGTTTGTCTGGGATGGATGGAGGGTCCCCCTCGTGGGACTTTACGGCTCCATCATG